>NW_009197891.1:0-214 GCF_000690835.1 Fulmarus glacialis | reverse complement strand
GAGGCCAAGACCACTCACAGTCTCTACTTGAAATCAGCTTTCCCTCTCATGTTTACACCACCAGATTTAGGCGTCTGGGGTCGATCCGGGCAGCGGGAGGAGGAGGCTGAGGAGGGCAGGGGCAGCCGGGCGCAGGCCTCGGCGGCGCTGATGGCTGGGGCGAAGGCGGCAGCAGCTCACCCTAAGTCAGAAGGAAGGGCAACTAGCTCGCCGG
>NW_009197890.1:17863-52959 GCF_000690835.1 Fulmarus glacialis | reverse complement strand
ATCTCTCAGAAAGAAGAAGCAAGTGCCCCATTCCTGGGGTAGCATCTTTTGGGACCTACGGTGGGGGATGAGAGGGAAAAAGAGAGAAGGGCAGCAAGTGAGGAAGAGACATCTGTGAGGGTTTTGCTTCCCACCTCCCCATGGCATGGTCTAGTGCATTACAACTTCACCTGCACCATACAGCAGCCACATACCTGCTGTTCAGACTGACTACTTCTGCCCTCATGGACACTTATTTTCACTCCCAGGAATAACAGGCCATGGAAAAAACAAAACTAATGATAGAGAAAGGGTAAGATACTCTGGTGAGCAGTCACTCCGCTATCCTCATGCCGGACTACAAACAGGTGCACACAGGGAAGTGCACTAGAAAAGGGGAAGATTGTAAAATCCTTTTTATGAAGATATTCCTAAGCTTTGCCACCTCTACAAAACCAGCTCCTCTTCTCCAAACTCAGCTAAAAGTCTGCTATGCAACCCTTAAATGACGAACTCCAGCTGGGTCCTGTTCACTTGAGAACTGAACTAAGACCAACTGCAGAGAGCAGCCGGCACATCCCCACTTGTGATCTCAGCGCTGTTCTCAAGCAGAAGAAAACAACACCTCTTGCGTGACTCACCGATACCTCCTGCCTATCTGTGCACTGACCCTCTTGGCTCAGAGGAGGGCAGCCCTACCTGCATTACAGATCGCAATGGCCGTACAAAAAGCTTTTACAGCTGAAGTGCTTTTACACAAAAGTAGTAAAGTAGTCTTCAACATGTCTACACTATGGCTGTTTTCTTGCTAACTGAACACAATACTTGCATACCCAGCTATCACCAGATAGAAGACATCAGTTGCATAACCGCTACTGTGACTGATGGAGGCCTCACTATTCCATTTAATTAGCAAGTTTCCCATACAAATTTCAGTTTCATGTTCAGTAAAAGATATAATATCAAGACAGCAATATTTTCTTTAAAATTGTCTATTATGGGGAATCTAATGCAACTGCTAGCAAACTGTTAGCTACTTTCACAGTTAGAGGCTCAGTCTCAGATTGGTTCAGATGGCTCTCAGCAACCCGCTCTATCCTCTGCATCAAATGTTTTTCAGTGTCATTCCTTTTCTTTCTAGATTAAGGATAAAAACAAAGTAGTATGGGTCAAGCCTCGTAAGATTGCTTTAGAATCCCATTCACTCAATGATTACTTCCTAGTTTATAGTCAGAGGTCTCATTTGAGCAGATTTTAATCCATCTTGAATGCACAAATTCCTTCCATGGTTCCAATTTAATCAAGGAACACCCTACCCAAAACAGACTGGTATTTCCTACTAGATACCTGATTAACAAAGCTTGTTATGGCATACAAAGCTTACACCTACGTGTTAGTTTCCTTGAGGTCACATTGATCAGCTGACACAGAAACATTCATCTATTCAAATACATAAATCATGTATTTTGTGCGTGATATGCTCCATCTAGCAGGTCTACAGTTTCTTCTGTCATTCAGTTTGTGTATTTTTAATATAAAGTCCTGCTGCAGCTCCAGAACGTCCCAGTTTTCCCAGAGCTGGGGAGGGTGTGAGAATCAGGAAACTACCTCCCTTTCCCCAACAATAAGAGTTCACAGACTTCCTTACTTAACTCTTTGAAAGCTTTTGGATGTCTAGCATGTAAAGACACTATGTTATATTTGCTTTTTAGCATCATTTAGAAGAGCAAGTACTCCACTGACCCACTAGATGAACACATCATCTATTTTTCCTACTGGGAATTATGACCTACCTGTCTGGGTTGCCAATGATTCAATAATAGCACTGTAGTATCCAACTAAAGAATTTATTTTGTTCCTATTGCTCTCAGGAAAAAGGGAGTTGACTTTATTTTCACTGGCCCCACATAGCTCCTTACCTCCTTTTGCTGCCCCCGGCAGTCACCCAAAGAGTATTCACTAACATCAGCCTCTTTGCAGCCACTTTCATTTCCTTTCAACTTAGGATTTCTCTTCACCTTAAACGGAAAAAACAGCTCATCACAGTCTTTTCTCTCAACAACAACTTAGTGGCTTTGTAAACGTCTGTTAAAGTATTGTTAAACAACTCCCTACTATTAATTGATTTTTTGTGTCAAATGCTTGCTTTCTCCCAATGGATTTGGCTTACAGTTAGGTACTTTTCATTTTGCGGAGTCAACCCCATTAAGGTTTTTGATGCAGGAGGGAAAATAGAAGACCAAGACTGACAGTAAGCGAGAATAACACTGGGACTCACCATGCAAGCACGTAACACTAGAGAACTTTAAATTCATTTTCTCTTGTTTGTAAAAAGGAGGCATCTTGACTGTCTCCCTCTAGGCTGGTACCCTGCGGTATTGCAGCAAGAAAGGGGGTGTGGGGAAAGAAAAGTGTTAGTAAAGGAAAGTTACTCACTCTCATGGCTGCCGCATATTAAGGAGGTTGATTTTTCCTGCACTGCAGTCACTAGAACTGGATACTCAGATAAAGACTCCAGGCTTCACGTAGCTTGCATAACACCCAATGAGACAGCTACTGGCATGGAAAAGTGGAAGAGTCTTGTCTATTGATAGTTATTGCACATCTAGTCTTACCAAAATCCAGTTCTAACTTGAGAGCTGTCTGGAGTACCAAAGAGTTTCCCATATTTTTCTGTGGAAGGGAGAGTTCTAGAAATCACCATCTGTGTACGTTTCAAGGAGAGAACCTAATGAGTACTGAAAAAAACCCATCATGTTAAATTTAAGGTATCACATACATGTCCTGCACTTTTCAGTTTTCAAGGTTCAAATGTAGCACATCAAAAGTTCTAAGAGTAATCAAATCCACTTTAACGGGCTTTTAGAATAAAGGGTAACACGTAGAAGCTTTCCTAAGCAGCCTAAAAAAAAGTTTACATTAAAAGATGTAACAGATACACAACTATGCTCAAATATTTTTATTTGTCTAACATATGAAATAAAACAAGTTACAGCAAAGCATGAAATCTGATGAGGATTCTACCTTAAGGAAAAAAAAAAATTGTCTTTTGTAATAACAAATAGTTGGAACCAGCGCACTGCTTTAGCGACATTGTTCCCTTCAAGACAAGTCTAAACTGTTCAACATTATGAAAACTCTGCCTATTGCTTTGTACCAGAAAATTTATTACCCCCAAATCATTTACAACAGACAGCATGCATTCCAAAACTGATTTGTTACTTTAGGCCACAACAACTCACTTTCAAAGCTTAAAGAATCCATTATACTGTGCAAAGGAAAGAGCATGAACAAGACACATATTAGAGACGAGTTTAAATGGAATTCCATTAAAAAGTTTAGATCGAGGAAGCCTACAACATGGTCATACAATTAATTTGAAGCATTCTTGGCACAATGGACTGGGGAAAAAGATTGAATACAATTTTTATTTCATAAAGTGTGCAAGCATTTGTCACAATTTCAGCAACCTGTTTTCTTGGTTGGGAGAAGGAAGTAAGCCAGTTAGAGAAGTCAAATATGATTAACACAGGAACTCTTCTATTTGGGAGATGTTATTACCTGCTTACACAGTACGTGTCATTTATTTTACCTTGGTGCAGCACAAAACATAATATGTGTGTTCAGCGCTACTCTCTTTTTATTATTGTTTTATAAGCAACAATAGTCATTTGGCTCAGTGGGAGCTATTTGATTAAATGCTTTATATGTTTTCCAGCTATGGAGGCCACTGAAATTTAACAACTGCTTCTCCAGTCTAATCAGTTTTCCTCAGGTCAGAGAGATGATTACACCTGAAGAGGTAAAACCAGCTCAAAGAGAATAAGAAGCCACACAGAACCCTAACCCCGCACACACAGTTTTCTCAGGCTGGGTGGTGAAGGGGCCGCAGGAGGCTGGTGCGGGTGCAGCGCCCCGGTGCTCAGGGCAGAGGGTGCAGGGCACTGAACTGACTTGAAAAAGGTGACACAGGGGCTCCGGTGTCAGCTGATGCTGGACTCTACTGTGGCACCGGGCTGAACATCTGCATTTAAAGATCAAAGAACTTACGCAGAAAGCCAAGATTTAGAAAGTTACCTACACGCTTTGATTTATAGCCTCTTTAATCACAAGAGACAATTCTCAGGATTTTTTTTCTTTTTAAATCACTGCAAATTCACATCATTAAGAGTCTCTTTGTACTAAGTTATCACAAAATTTGAAAGGTAGCATAGAAACAGTGTATAGAAGTGATACGTATTTGGTCAGCATTTTAAAGTCCTGTGTTTCTTTGAACTGCGGCATACCCAAATAGTTCAACCTAGGCTTTAAATTGTGTGTAATTCTATATGACCAAAATACAGGAAGCTGCTCTGAAAAGAAAACAAAAACATACAGCACAACTGCGAGCAACTGACTGTAGGTGCTTAGCTGCCTACTGGGGTTAGCCCACAGCAGTAGCTAACCGAGTGCTTTGCAGGTGACAGTGTTGTTCCGGGTTTAAAACATGGGTGTTTGCAACTTACTTTTCTATTCAAAGCCATAGGACAAAGAAGCCCCAGCATCACAGAGTCTGGCTTGTTGCTCTCGCAGGGAAGCTTCTCATAACCTGCTCAGGGACTGATCAAATGAAAAACTGTCTGGGTTCCCTTATCCAGTCACACTCTCTGCCTGGAGTCATGTTCTAGTGGTCCATTCCATAATTGCTACTGCTGGAAATTGATTTTTTTTTTTTTTTAAAGCTATTAAAAATCTGCTGTTCTTTAAACAATTCTCCTCTCTTTTTTATTTTATCCAAACTCCACACCTATTTTGTTTTTCAGTTTTCACTTGAGATATTGAGTGTGAAAAAAACAAAACTGGTCAAAACCAATCCAAGCTATTCTGAGTATACTAATTGCAGAATGAAGTGTAGAGTAAAAGAGAGCATCATTATCTAACATTTAAACAATTCCTGTAAAGCTACTATTTAAGACCTGGGTCTTCTATGATCTTTGTCCAAGGAAAGTCATCAGTGACTTAATGAGATTTATTTAGGCATGCAGATTACACCATTAAGTTAACAGGGGATTTTATAATACATGGAACCAACTCTGTTACAGGTGAGCATTTACATTCAGTAACAGCCAGAGGGGCTACTGAATGAGCTTGTATCCAGCTGATTTTTTTTCTTCCCTAAAGTAATGTTACTTCTTAGTGAAGATAATACATTCTCAAAGAAAATGCCTCGTTTGTTCAAAATAACACATTTGTATTTTTGCGTCTGGGTCAACTGTCCATGTGTATGCTCTAGAAAACATTTCTAAACAAGGGCAAATTATGAACTGTAAATGGACTTAGAAACAAGAAAGCAGACTGAGTCTAAGCCCAGAACACTGATTGCCTGAGTTTTGGGAATCCAAACACTGCGATTCAAGCACACGCAGCAACACAAAATACTACTAGAAAGCATCCAAACCCAAGTTAGTATACGCCCCTGACTCCTGCTTTCCAGCCAATCTCTACGTAAAAACCTCCATGAGGTCGGATGAGGAAAATGCAGTAACGCTTCCAATAGAAATACAGCTTCCAGTTCTTACTTGCAATTTGTAGTGTCAAGTGTTCCACATACCCCCTTTAACTCCGTGAGTAATGCTGAGCTGCAGTTTGTACACTGAGAGTCAAAAGAGCATGTTTCTAGTTTCAAAAACAAACAGGTCTGTAGAGCTTTTTTGCTCTTCTATAAGCAGTGGCTTGCTGACGGGTAGGTGGAGATCAGCACCACACAGTGCAACAGCACGAGGATCAGTCATCAGCCTTTGTTGCACCAAAGCCTTGCTAAAGCTAGGTGTTGAAAATATGGGTTAAAAGGCCAACTTTTAAAGTCCTGAAGGGTTTTTTTTTCCACCCTGATTTTTCTTCACATTTCTGGTCACTTAGTACTGTAGCAGAATAATGAAAACAAGAAGTTTTGATTATTACCTCGGAGAAATTATTTAATAAGACAAATGAAAAATGTTTGTAGTTCATCACAGTCAGCTCTGGGTACCGAAAGCTCTTGTACAGCTGGCTCTCTTGGCCCTCTGTGATAGTTTAGGGCCACAGCCTCATTAAATACACATGCACAAAGCAAAACTTTCAACTGCATGTACATGTGACCACTGTGGTAGTAGAAGGGACCAATTTAGAGGATGCTGAAATATAATTACATCATATATCCATTAAAAGGATGGTCTTTTCAGCTCCCAGAGAATTTGGCAGAGCATTAAAAGCCTGTCAAGATTGACCAGACAGTAACTGAAGGGGAGGAAGCAAAAAAACACCAAACCACAGCAAAAAACTTAAAAAGGATTTCTAGTGTGCTTTTGCATTTTTCTTTGATCTAAAACAGAAGTAGTATTCTGGAAGTATACCTAAGGCAAAACAGTGAGAAAGTACCCAGCATACCTCCCCCCCACTTTGCTTACCCCCCAAAACCAGAGGGGCTCTTGGCAGAATCCTTTCTTCTCCAAGGACATCCCTACTATTACACGTTTCACTGGAAGGTGGGAGACAAAGGTTCAAGCTCCAAGTATAAGAGTGGAAAAGCTCTGCAGAAGTGCTCCTGAAAACTTTTCCAATGGAAGTCCCAACTGAGCATCCATCTTCCTTCATTTTAAATCTGCAAGTTGTTCCAAACTCCTGTTCAGAAATTCTTTTAGGGCACAGGAAAAAGTGATATTTCTGACCAGCTTTAATTGCAGTATAATAAATACAGATTTTGATCAACTCATATCCAAGTTGAGAGATTGTACAAGTAAAGAAAACCATCTTTTCTCTCCTCTTCCAATTCCCACCTCTCTCAGCTGTCTCCAGCCCAGCCTTAGAAATCTGAGCTCGGATTTGGAAACCAAATTTGATTTTTCCTTTGAGGATGCTGATAGTAACTTGTTCTAACTTGTTAAGAAAAGTTCCTCACTTGTTCAACTCTATCACTACTAACAGGTTTGCCCAGCTTCATGCAGTCCCTTTACAATGGTCTCCATTTACAGGACAGGCTTGTTTTCAATGTTGCTGTTCTGGAAAGCAACGGGCTCATTTGTGTGTTTGTCAAGCTCCCCTTCTCTTTGGTAAGGCGTCCCAATTTCTGCTTGGAGAGCTTGCTTTCTGCTCTTCTAAATACCATCCCTCTGCTCTTCTGGTACGAGTAATTTATGTTGCAGGAATGGATAGAGAGTAAAGAGAAAGTTCAAATCCAGAGCTACCTGAGAGTTATAAATTCTAGAGAGAGGTTTTTGGTTTGATTTCCTGGGTGGAGGTGCAATTTTGGTTAGATTTGGGGTTTATCGCTTACTAAATGGAACATGCTCTCATGCTGCAAAGCCAACCTTTTCTGCTCAAGTTTTAGCTGGTGTTAGTCTGCATTCTTCAGCTAACTTGAACAAAACAGGTTCACGCCAGCATAGGCTCCAGCTCATACTTTGTGCTTTTACGAAGGTTTGTTCTGGGCCTTCATCACCAGGTTTGACTCAAAGAATACTCTGACACTTTTTTCCACCCTTACGGCTCTGCACTGAACTTGAATAGATTTGATTTTCTAATCCCCTCTATTGATTTCTAGGCATGTTTTTGAAATGTTAAATGATTTAGATCCTTCATTTGGAACAAAGGACCTGGCACAGGGCCTTCTCACAGTACAACCAAGCTGCTGCAAACACAGAGTAGACTGGAAGAAAGTTGCAATGGTTATGTCAAATCCATGAACTGAAAATGATGTCTCAATAGCAGTATCTGCCAGCCAGAGAAAGGCTGACAACCAAACGTATCTGCGGCTGAGGCTTACAGCTGTTTAACAAGCTACCAAGGTGTCTCAGCTAACTTTCATAAGGGTCCCCAGGGACAGGGAAGTTAGAGTAAGGCCTGTTCTGAGGAACATTTATTTTTCTGCATCCTCCTGCCTGAAAAGAATTTATGAAATCTAGTATTGCCGTCAGTCACCGGGACTTTTCTGTGTGCAGGCAGCCACCCTTAGAAGAACAAAAGTCCTTAAAGAATTCAAAACTAGCTTTGAAATGTTAATGAATGTTTTGTCATATGCATCAGAGGGAGAAGGGCCAGATCCTAAATGTGTCATGGCTGTAGATAACACAACTGAGCACTTTTGTCTCTATTCCTTGATTTTACATTTTGATTCTTTATAGTATTTACTTAGAAGTGCTAACTTCAACCATATCCAATACTTACTGAATATGGCTTTTTCTGTAAAGACTGCATCTCCAAAAAGCACGTTTTTTCAAGTGTAGAGGCAAGTTTTATTTTTAAATAGACTTTTGAATAGGAATTATGATGGTTCACTGTCTTATTATTTAAAGCATTCCTTGCCAGATAAGCTGGTCCAATGACTGTCATCAAAAACATATGGCCATCTCAATGTCATTATATAGCTTGGAACACAAAACACATACAACATACATGAAATAAAAGAGATTGCCTAAAGTCTGTCCATTGCTGTCATAGGATGAAAGCCCAAAGCTGCATATTTATTCTGTTTATAATAGTTCCTCTTCTGCAAGAGTGGAAAGGAAAGAATACCAGGCACTGCCTGCCCCTCCGTTCCTCTTATTGTAGACAGGATCAGAGAAGAGCCAATTTGGATCTGAAATTCCAAATGTTCTGGATGAAAAATTTTAAATTAATATATCTGTTGGTAACTCCCCCGCTTTCCTTGAAGCAGTAGTTTTTCCCAAGAATTACCACACCTTTGTTACAGAACTGGCTATCTTAAATGTGAACAAGTAACCAGAAGAAACATGCATTAACAGCAATGTATTTTGAATTTTGTCGCAATACAAGATATCTCGGCTTTTCTGTGACAACACAACATAGAAATGTCAAGCAAGTTCCTCTCTGCTTCACTAGTCTTAAAAAAAAACAAACCAAAAAACCCAAACCAAAAAAACAACACAAAAACCCCAAAACCCAAAGGAAAAAATCCAAACCCGCCATCCAAACACAGTTTGGATCTTCCAGCCTAGGAAATTAGTTTTCTACCTCTGTGAAGGAATAAAAGACAAAGCCAGAGCATTCAAACTTTCCTATTCAAAGTTGATAAGGATACTAATCCAGATACTGATGCACATTCCTGATTCCCACTCCCCACAGAAACAAAAAACCACGTATCATTTCAGAGACCAGCAATCTTTATAGAACCAATATAATCAGTGTGCTGTAAATAAAAAGAAAATTGTCAGATGCACAACGAAGACGTCTCCATTTTCTTGCAAATTTTGTATTAGAACTGAAGTCAATTGGTATTGCACTGAAAAGACAGAGAAAGTGAAAAAGAAAACAAAATGCATGCAAATAGGTTTTATATCAGCCTTTTCGAACCGGACGTGTTAGCAGGCGTACTGGAACTTAACCAGCTCCACTAGATGGCAACATGCAGTGTTAGCGTTCCCCACCTCAGCACTAATACTCTGCATTTCTGACTTTCCCCCCCCCCCCTTTCTGCTTACTGTCAAATGAAAATTGATCTTTTAGATGAAACAGAAAAAGACTTATTTAACTGTGTGCTTTTCACAACTAAAAAAGTTGCCTGAAGCATCATGGTATTCTGATCTCACCATGCTCCATATCTGCAGTTCTGCTTCGACTCAGAGATTCACTCAACTCTCATGCAAATGGTCAAAAGGGTGAGAAAGACTAATATATTAAGTAGGTAATTGTGCAAGAGTGGGTGTAGGTACAGAGCAAGAAAATCCACCAAGTAAAGGTTGCCATATTCACACTCATCAGGCATCACTTCAGGGATAATCATTTTGTATACCCCGAGAATGCCAAATCAGTACTATCTTACCCATTATATCAGTATTTTAATCTCCTTGCACTCAAAACATGTAAACTTGCCTCAGTGTGCCAGCTGCAGTCCAAGTCAGCCATGAAGACTGTTGCCAACAATAAAACTCATAAGCAAGTTCAGATTCTTAACAATGCAAGAATCTCAGCCATATATTGGGACCTTGCTGTAGCAAAATCTCCATCAAAAATTTCAAAGCCAGCTCTTCTTGTTAGAACTACAATCCATTTCCTTTCCATCATCACTTTAGAAAATCCAGAAATGAGGTTTAGTTATACTATTAACATACTGACAACAATTTAACGTAATTCAATAAAGCTCTCTTCTTTTATTGCAAACCAGTATGTTCTACATGCAGGCAGAATTGCTTTATAGATTACACTGCTTTTGATGTCATCTTTGATCAGATTTACTCCTTAACTTCAATAGAGCTATTTCAGAGCAGCACCTGCCCAGATGACATCAGAATCAAGACCAACACATTAACATTTTTTTAATTTGTGCATTGACTGAGAATATTTGTCCCTGATTGCAACAACTGCAAACGAGCAGACAAATGTCTTCCTAAAAATAGACAAAGTGGAGCATTAGCAGCACATCCTTCCCACAAACTGCACTTTTGCTTCTTAAAAAATTTATGAAGTACATAAACTCACACAGCATTGTACAAAACAAACCAAGACCCAGTCTCTGCCCCGAAAAGCTAACTTACAGGATCTTTCACAAGCAATACCTATGAACATTCAGTCTATGTGCTCCATTTCCCTGTCATAGGAAGACAAGTTAGAGAAGAATTAACTGACAGAGATGAAAGACCCGTATAGAGCATATGATTAGCAGAACAAGGAAGAGAACCAACAATTTTGGTTACTATGCTCCAGTATTAGCCTTGTGATCTCCCAAAGGATGTAATATAGACAATATCACCGCCACAGAAAGTGACAGTCTTGGTCTGAACTGTTTTTTATGTGTAGATGCCTGCCTTTCACTCGCTTTCAAAAGAGCATCTTGATCATGGTCCCATGAGTATACAATATCATGAAAGAAACACACCTGGTACAACTGTGACTTACAAGCATACATTCAAACTCTCTCATTTAAACTGCAATTTCAATGCAAACTATCACCTATCAACTACGGTTACGTACCAACAACATGCCATGGAACACTTATTTTAATATAAAACTTTGTGGGTTTTTTTTGTATTCTAAGGAGGTTTACAGTGTCCAAAGGATGAAACAATATAAGTTAACATAGGAGACCAAGGAGCAGAAACCAGAATGAATCTGGCAGAGATCCTAATGCCGTCAGCTCCAGGATTTCTTGCAAGCTTTTAGTCTGGGGGTGTTTGCCATAAGCAGGGTAATGTTTCCTTTGCCACTACCACTCAATCCTGCAGAGTGCAAGTTTATTAAGGGCTGCATTTTGACTAATGGTACATCATATAACGTTAAAAACATTTTCTGGCTTTGCAATATTTTTCAGAGAAGCAAGATAATGTATTACAGTCCAGGCCCCACTGCTCATTAAACTTTTGATCTCTTCACAGTTCCAGTAGACTAGAAAATTAATCCATCTGATAAAAGACTGGAGTTAACTACCAATGCTAGAATGAACTTTTTATTTTTAAATCAAATTTCCTTGTGCCAATAAACCTTCTGTTGGTTATATCTATCTCTTTTTCAGACCAATTCAATAATAGTTGTCTTATGCAGAGCTGGGTGTATGGTCAGAATTCAGTAGCAAGAAATAAGGATATTGTGTAGCATAGATCGATATTTCTGAAGTCAGAAAAGATTAGCTACATACAAGGTGAGACTGGAAAAAAACAATCCCAAGAAATTTCCAAAAACCCAGCAAAACCCCAATGTGTTCTGCAGTAAGAAACTTGCTCAGAGAGGTACAAAACCTCACACAAACCCAGCAAGCAGTTTGCTTGGCAACTAACTCTGCTGCTTTTTTCCTGGGTGCCTGAGGAAGATTTTTAGCTGGTGACAGATTGTCATCTGCTGGCAAAGGAGAACAGGGATGCTCAGATCCCTAGGATGCCACTTTGCTTCCTAACCATCCAAATCCCCTGTGAAGAACTGGACTTCAAGCCAAACAAAAATGTAGTTTCTTAGCATCTGCAACGGAATATTCGTAGAGCAAGAAGCAACTTCTCCAAAGCTAGTAGGCAATAGCGTGCTGAGATATGCTGTTAAAGGTTGCAGAAGAGGCATGGAAGAACACAAGGTATAACTTTTCACCATACCCAGATGAAGGAGGGGGACAGGTAGATGCCCTTTACATAGTGGTTTCTGAAGTATTCTCCACAACAAGGTGTAGGGGAAGGGGCGTGGATTTTGCCTGTATGGGTGACAGCACCCTTACAAGAAGAGCAAACAACTTTTTTCACTACAACAGTTTGCTTTTCCTGTCTCTCATTTTTTCAAACCTCTTTTGCTCCTGTTATATCTGTAGATGCACCTGGCACTTCTGTACACAGTGCCCTGAAAGCCCCTCAGACAGACTTGTTTTAACATCCTTTGGAGAAGGACAGAATGAGAGAGTTCTACAATTTCTAGATAAGGAGAAATTAATTTGTTTGCAGAATGACTCCATGGACATGTAATAAGCTGAGGCATGACCAGGAAATACTGAGGCAGGATTTCGACTTGGGGCAGATCCTCCACTGGAGAGCTGCCAGACAAAAGACTATCTAGAAAGCGAGAAAGGATGGGAGGAAGATTAATTAAAAAAAAAAAAAAAAAAATTCAAATCCAGGAAACCATAACCATGGCTAAATCAAAAAGAAAGGCCTATTTTCTCCATAGTTTTAAAATGGAATGATGATACAGAAAAGACTGAGAGCTAGCTACTACTGGTAAAGTAAAGGATCAGGAGGTCCAGACAGAGAACCTGGGAGGAAACACTCCACAGCTATCTCCTCTGGAGGTAGCAAAATAGTGATAAAACAGTATTTGCGAATACGTTTCCTGATATGTCCATCTAAAAATACAGTTTTTGGAGCAATAAACTTCCCAGAGATAAGTGACCTGACTGGAGAGGCATTGGTGTGCCTCCGCCTGTGCACATACAGTTTTGGATTGAAGAGCAAGAATGCCACAGGAGAGCACGCAATGCGGCTGGCACACGATTACTTCAATGCATATACAGGGAGGTGATAAATCATTCAGAGCCTCAGGGATTAGGGACTCCTGCCAAACCCTCAAAAATGCCTGAAACTTGATAAGAAAGAAACAAAGAAAAAGTCAATACTATGTAAGCTCTATTTCTCTAACTTGGGCAATATTAAGAATAATTTAAAAAAAAAAAAAAATCAGAGTATTTTATACAATTTATCCCATGCTTCATTATTGCGCACAACCTGAAAAAACACCGAATAAGACTGATATTAAATCCCAATCATTTGTGCATCCAATTATTTCACTGAAATCAGATGGTTTGTATGTAGAAGTTTCCCTTTATGATTTTCCTGCTGTTATGACACGGAAAAGGGGATGCTTATGAGATACCCCTGGCAGAAATTTTAATTCCATTGAGATAATTTTCAAAAACCGCCTTCAAAATTGAAATAAGTAAGGATCCCTGAACTGGCCAAAGCACCAACAACTTGTTTAGCTAAGAAAAGCTCTGATTTTTTTTTTTTTTTAAACCAAAGCTGAAGACTTACATTAGGGGATGTCTGAGCAAATCAGCTTACTGTTGGTCAAATTCATATTGGTCAAATTCATGTTATTCTGTTGGGTTAACAGGAGCACTATTGTCCCTCGACCTGCAAGCTTCTATTATAGCCTATAAGGATTCAATGTGAACTCCCTGTTTGGCACCTGTTAACACCTGGTGTTTAGGCACATAGACAAGTCCTGTTTAGCCATACGCTTGACTGATCCTGTAACATGTAAGTAATATTGCAGTGCTTGTTAGTCACAGAGTTTCACTCTCTGGCAGGCAAAAGCCACAGAAATTCAGATTCGAGCTTGGCAGACAGAGCCTCTAAAAGAAGGTGTGGAATACCTGGTGGGTCTGTTTAGTTTGGTATTATCTCCCCAACTGTGGCAAAAAGAAGCAGTCTACACAAAAACGTGCATGCCCAGCCACTTTCTACAGACCATTCCCCTTGTACATCCCTGACATCCACAACTGTTGCATTGAGGCTCTTAAGAAAACCCCCCTGCCATGTCCCCAGTGGCTTGTCCATGAATTTGTCTTTGCCTTTGTAAAACAGCTGGTGCTCTTTGGGCTGCTTTGGGCAGCCAGTTCCAGAAGGTCGCGTGCTACCTGCTGTGTGGAGAAGTATTCCCCCTTTCAGTTGTTTCAAGTTTAAATCTTATAGCATTTTCTTCAAGTGTTTCCTAGCACTAGCATTGCAAGATTTGGTGAACAGTTCCACGCTTTGTTCATCCACCACAATTCAGGATGTTCTTCTGGGATGATAAATCCCTCCCAAAAGAATCCACATAAAGTGCAGCACAACATACAAGTGACAGGATCTCCTATGATCCTTGCCCAAGTCACACACAATATTAATTCCACAAGATGTTCCAGCACAGGAAACAAATATATTTAAGTTTTCCTATGTCTGGTAATATGCAGTGGAAGCTGTGATCACAATCTACTGATATTTGACCAAGAAGTCAGTTCCCAAAAGTCACTGCTGTTCGGGATGATTTACTGAACACAAGAAAGTTTCAGTTCCAACAGAAGTACTCAACATATAGTTTTACATATTCTAGTATTAAAGAAAATGAAGTCTAGCACTGCCGCCACGGCTTTCAACCAAGACTGAACTCTACAATGCAGTATAAAGGGCCATCTTCTTACATGTAATATACACATACCTGGAATGAATGCTAAACTACAGAGTCAAGCACTAGGATTTTTACAGACCCCTATTACACATAACTGTGTCTCTTAGCCATTCAGTGTGGTACTTGCCAGCATGTCAAGCAACCTGACAGAGGGACTTGACCCTGCCGAATGCCTTGCCCCACTTGTCTGTGGAGAAACTGCTGCATCTTTTCAAAGTTATGATTTGCTCCATCCCATAAAAGCAAAGAGAAAGTGAAGATGAAAAACAGTATTTAAAAAGTGGAAATTAGAACTGTAGTAAAGCAATTTCCTTTTGAAAACATGACAATTGCTCAAGGCATAGGAACAAAGTGGCAAATCCTATTCCCCAAAGTACCGGGATCACTAGCAAAACCAAAGTAATGTTGCACCTCTGTACCTACGAAACAGCTGCGTGGCAAGTAAAGACAGCTCCTGTTTCATTAGTACCAAGCACTGTTCAGGTGCTTGTCAGCCTCGCTTTCCTCTTCAACAGCTTAAAACTGTAGAATGCAAACACCATTGCTATAATCCACTGGTCTTTTGAATAAAAGGCACATTTTAGGTAATAACGAGGCCTTAGGTCCTGCCTTATAGGTAGTTATAAATGTCTTTATAACCACCTTGATTTCCAATCCCGAACGAACTTCAGAGGCCAGAGCCTTGACTCAAAGTGATAATTTGTTCTGCTACCAAAAGATTTTGGTTTTTCTGCTCTTTCCACACCCACACGTATACTCTTAGGCTGAGTCATTTGAGACTGGTAACTAAGCACATATCTGGACTCTGCACTGGCCACGTATGGTTGAGTGACCACATATCTTTATTTCATTTAATCTAATAAAAGAACAAATTCCCTATATTTCCTTCAACATCCTCTTCCTTAGAAGAGCACACTTCAGCAGCCAAGACACTAAAGCAAAGGTCTGTTTAGCCTCAGGAAAGTGCATACAATACCTGCCTGCCTCCCAACTTGCTTGAGCTTGTGCTGTTTTCTTCTGTGGTCATGAAATAAAATTAAAGATCAATTTAACCGCCTGGAAGAAACAAACCTATAAATAAGTAGTCATAAAACCTAGAAGACAAGACAGGAAGAAACAAAATCTAACGAACAAGAATAGAGGCTGAAAATTTAATTCCAGAACTAACTAAAGAAAAAGCAAACTTTCTATTGAATAGTTCTAAGAAAGAAAGCAATTTAAAATTTTTCCTGGAAGCACTTGTCAGTCATACATATGCTCTGAAAAAGGCAGATGCGTATGTCTTAGGCTATGGTTTGTTCACTTCTATGAAAACTAGGAGTCCCTGCTCTGAAGAGTTTACAGTCTAAGGGTGTGTTCACACTGTTGTTGTAGGTATGACACTTTCTGGTACAGACTTCTAAGCAAACAATATTTCATTAGTCAACATCTACATAAATAATTAACCATTCTCAAAAAAATTCCTGAATGAGGATAACATGGCCCAATAAATTATAACACAAACTCCATATTTGCAAAAACATGCGCAACTGCTGGAAGAAGTTCTTATTCAACCTGTTGTGATTCAGGTTGTAAAACCATCATAGAAAAGGTACAAAGGAACTGACCTGTAACTCAAACATTTAGGGGGAAAGTGCTGAATGGGGTATACTTAAATAATTTTTTCATTGTATATTATAAGAAAACACACGTTATCAAGCTAAAAGCATTGTTTCATTAAGTCAGTGACAAAGTTCCTATCAACTTCACTAGAAGCAGGGGATTCATTCTCATGAAAGTAACATAAGAATCTTGCCCAAAATTCAGGTTATTAATAAACACTGATGACTAATAAAGACAGAAAGGCAACTCGTTGCTGCCAAAAAGAAAATATATAGTGGAACCCAAAGGCACCTACATGCATATCCTTCTTCAGGACAGCAATTACAGTCTCACGATAGATTAAGCAATATGTTCAAAGGGTGAGGAAGAAGGAAATCATAATATTACTCAATTCTTTTGCAGAGCAATTTCTTTTCTCTAGTTCTCAATGTTTATTTTAGAGATTTAATATCAGATATTCCAAACTGCAGTTCTGACGCTTCTTGAGCTTCGTGGATAACTTATTAACCTGCTAGATAGAAAATTTTTTAACCTCAAATAAAAAACTGGATTGTCTGATTTCTTGATTGGCTGACTGCCTGTATTCCAAGTCAAGCTAAACTTGTATGCATAGACCTTGAAGTGTCTACTCATTTTGGGTGGGGAATTCTCTCCAGAGTACATATCCCAAGGGGTAAACATTTGTTGCTGTTTTTACTGCTTGCTGAGTGAGTTTTCTTCATTGCTGATTTGCAACATGACAAAAAACAAAGAATAACTCAGAATAAGGAGTACCAAGACAGAAACAACTTCTGTCTCTTTCCTTAGGGTAATAAAGTGTCTTGACTGTTCACTAAACACTGAGGCTGTAAAGCATTAAGATTTTGTATGTTAGATACTTTGCTGATTCAAAAGAATCTTTTAATGTCACTTCCAAGTGACACTGAAAACTCTTCTGATACACTGACATTTATTTTTTCCCAGCAAGAAAAAATTAAATCATTACAAATAGATCAGAATTTTCTCTTAAGTGTATTGTTTTGGCTAAAAAAAAAAAAAAAAAAAAAAAGGCAGGAAATTTTCTTCATCTTAAAGAGAATCCATACCCCCAGGTAGGTGGCACTGTGTGGTGGCAATACAAAGAGACAATCTATTAGGGTTCCTTCAGGAATGTTTCTTCAGGTGTTTCACCTAGCAAAAACCCATAAAAGAGGGCCTACTCCCTCAAAGTTTGTCAAATAGCGAGTTTGCCTTTTGGCATCCTGTTATAAGATCCTAACGTCTAAGGGAAAAAAGGAAATAACCAAAAGATTTTAAGTGCAAGAATAAATAACTGTTTCTATACAGTTCTTGCCCCATTCCTTACTAGAGTTCTGCTATTGGTCACAAAAAATCAGAAAAAGGAAATATGAAACACAACACCATTTGACTTTTGCATTCAGATAATTCTGATTCCAGAAGACTCCTTCCATGCCGGGCCAGCACAGAAACAACCTTATCCCACAGTATTTAGCCATAAAAAGAGATAGAAAAGTCACAAGTGTATCACCAAACCCTTCTTTGCTGCAGATGGGAGAAAGGTACTCAAAATACAAAGGTACCCTTGGTAAATGAACTAGGGAAAAATCTATGCACAATAGAAAGAAACTAAATCTATGCGTATAACACACAAAACAGCAAAACCAGCTTTTTGATTATGGGATGAACTTTCACTTCTGATTGTTGGCTCTGAGCAACTCAGTCAACATTTGAAATTGTATAAATAAAGAAATAATTATCAAAGGATTCATCCATAGACAATGCCACCTTAAGGTAGCTCTTCTCAAATCATCATGTCTACAGATTCTTGCATTTGAAGTACCAAGAGCCTGTGTTTATTCAACCACCAAACAGCTTTATCTTCGCACAAAAAAATTTTGTTTTGTTTTCTTATTTTTTTCCCCCTCCACCAGCCTTGCTGTGTCCTCTTGCTAACTCTCCAGGGTGCACACAGCTGAGCCACAGGAGCCTGTAGACTCTACAAGGCTACTGAAGAAGAGGTGTATCCCTGCCACTGGGCTTAGCAGTTCCTCAAAAGCTGATTCTTCTACCCACGCAAAACTGCAATTTTACAAAGTCATTTTAAGACAGAACTTAAATTACTTAAGACAGAAGAGTCTTAAGTAATGAACTTCTTTCAGAATATTTGTTCAACTATCTATCTATATTTATGAAAGCAGAGGTGAGACTGAGGAGGGGCAGGGGAACTTCAAAGCTCCAAGCCACAGGTCCCCCTGAGATTTTTGCAAAAACCACCTGAGGAAATATGTCAAGTGGTGGGTGTCATGCAGTGATTTTTCATTAATTTTAATTACTGTCATTCTATAGGATAGTGAGCATCCTCAGTCCTTCCCCTCCAAATTGCACTGGGATTTATGCCAAATTTCTTCTCCCTCTTCGGTTCCCTCAAGCAGTATTTAGTAATGGAAGCGCTTTAACATGTTTAAATAAGAAGTGTAAATGCCAAACACTTTTGAATGAGACGGAACCTGTATCTTAAATGGCATATGAAGTCTTTATTCATAATTCTATAAACTAAAAACCTGGACTATTTGGGATCAAATAAAAGGCTTGATCAGGCTTGAGAAGAGAGTAGATGGAACATCCCCATTTAAGGAAAAGCAAAACAAAACACAAAGCAACTCTAACTTCATAACCATTAGTAGTGCATACTGAAGGTGGAGGGAGAGGAAGAGACAAAAACCCACAATCAATTCCCTTGACAGTAGCAATTCCATGTTAATTAGAAGTGTCTCTTGATAGCTGTGGTGTATTTGCCAAAATAGAGACTTTCTTTTCCAAAAAAATATATTTGTGAAGATTCACTTGAATGAGACTTTCATACAGATTTGCTGCATCAAGCATTGCAAACAAAATTAATCCTCAACAAAAAGCAGAAATCAGGTTGTATGCTTCCCCGTGACAGTCAGTTTACCTTCAGAGACATTCTCCATTTCTAAAGGAGAACAGAGGTCCAACGAACAAACATCAACTAATTTTCCTTAGCTTTCCACAGTTAACCGAAGAGCAACTGACAATTTTTTTTTCCAGTTTATATTCTTCCACGCCCACAAGTGGAGCTCACCCACAAGCTCAGTCATTTTTCATGTTAACAAATGTCAGTAAAAAGGGGAATACCTTCCACCTTCCACAAAAAAAGTGCCAGCTTGGGATCTTAAGTAAATGCAGTTACCATTTCTTTCCGAATGCACCTACATTATCTTCTCAAAGCTACTCCGGTCGAAAGAAGCCCTGCATCTATACCTCTTAAGTCCCCTTGCAGCAAGGCTCCTTGTCATGCTTGCCTGGCCCCAGGCTTGGTTTGCCCCACCTTCCCCAGTTTTCCTATTCACTTTAGGTAAAAGCCAGTTGTGTGCCAGACCCTGGGCTCTCACAACACTTTTTGCTCAATGTCTCCTACAAAAAGCCCTCTGAAGAGCTCTCTCTCAATCTGAAGAGGAGGGTTTGTTTTGGGGTTTTTTTGGGGGGGGTCTCTGTATGCGTGTTTGGGGTTTGTGCGTGTGTGTGTGTGTGTATGTGTGTCCCGTTCCCCCAACTGCAAAGTTCTCCCTGCATCATCGGCAGCCCAAGGAAATCTGCCATTGTGTAGTTAGATAGTCTCTTTGTGGTACGATTTTCCTGCAACTACTCAAAATCTCAGGGTATAGAAAGTGAAATTTTGGGAACAAATGTGTGCTGGAGACTGTTTAGAGACCTAAATTTAACAGAGATACACGCAAGGCTGAATTACAATTAAGTTACAGAAGTACCCCTCAATGTTCAGAATGAAGATATTAGAAGGGATTTTCTCATTCACTCTACAACTAGTTTTTCACCTATAAAGCATATCTAGTTGTCTTGAAACTAAATTCAGCTATTTAAAATTCAATTTAAATTCATTAACCAGCACTGTATAGTGGAAGGAGTCAGTAAGTGCACAACACCAACATCATGGAGACGTTGTCCTTCCTTCTTACACTGCAATTACTACTTTAAGTCACCCCATATAGATTTGGCCCTAAATCTCCTTCAATTTCTTCCTGACTTAGAACAGCGATATCAAGCCAAACTCCACCACATACCATATGGGTCAGTCACAGCTTCCAGGCTGTATGATACCTTGCAGCAAGGCCCTGGTTGTACGTCTTTGAAGATAGAAGACAACAAGTTGATCAAGGTAGCTTATGGACAGCACAGAAAGGGAAGGTCCACCTGCCACCTGCAATGAAACAGTGGTCTGGGAAAAGCAATGAATGCTTTCATGCAGTAAAGAGCTGTCCGTTCAGGTATTTAAATTGAAATCTGAATTGAATTTCTGCCTTTAAATTGGAATCCCACACAAAGACAGAACTTACATCACTTGGGAAAAAAAAACAAAACCAAAAACCAACCCAAACAAAAAAAACCCCACATGGCCGCCCCTCACCCCAGATTTCAACAATAGCTTTATTTTTCATTTTTCTGGCCAAAAAACAGAGTGGAAAATGAGTTGAAATGAATTTGTTTGAGATAAAAGATCTATGTTTGGAGGGGTTAATTATTCCATTTAAAAAAAAAAAAAAAATCAGATAACTATGTTATTTCAGAACAGAAACGACAATAATTTAACTTAAAAGCTTTGGAATTATTCTTTTTTGACCCTTCTAAAGGTTTTACTGGTGTCAGTTCTTTACTCGAAACTATTAAATCTACCTGTGGTCTGTGTATTGAAGTGTCCCTTAGGGATTCTTTTGATCCTGGTTACACCAGAATTTCAGCTTTATTACTTGCTAGGTCTGATTTTGGTCTTCAGGACTGAAGCATTTTCAACACCAAAGAGAAGGAAGATAATAGTGTAATCAGGAAGTGGAAATTCTTACAGACATAGCCGCAGAGTACAAGAGATTCATAAAGATCTAGAGTGGCATGCGATAGCAATGTGTCTGAGATGTTAGATATAGAACAATGAAGTCTGCATTACAAAGAAACAGATCAGGACTTTTTCAGCAGATACAGGAAGAACAACAGAAGGTAGCCTCTGTGTTGTCTTTGGGTCACATTTGATAATGCAGATATCAATTTTCTGTAGGGAGGGGATATTTCACTATGCAAGTATTTCATATGAGTACGTGGTAGTCAGTGTAATATCTAAATTGCACAAGCTGGACCTGAAATTGTTCTGCATTCTCTACAAATTAAAAAGGTAATGCAGAAGCAGCACAGAGAATATCATTACCTTCCCCCATTCCCATGCTGTACTCTCTTTTGTAACAGTTTAAACTTAGATCCACAGATAAAACATTAATGAGAGTTCTTCATATTCACCTTATCAACAGTCTAAATCCTTGCACTAATGAGGAGCATGGAGCACTTTTTATATCAAGCTGTGGTGTTTGTTTACCTTTGCATGATACATTAGAGCCCAACCTCCAAGAAATATAACAAGGTCACTCCTTTACTGGTATTCTCCGCAGTTGTTTGGCACTGAGATTTGGACAAGTGAAGAGACACATCTTTCAGCACCAGCAGATTTAGAGAATACATGCTCTGCTTTGAAATACGGGAAAATTGATCCTGCAGGGCTGTTTACTTCATCAACACACCTTTAAGTGCTACCAGGGCACCTGCATGTTGCATAATTGCTATTTCTCTCTCAACTAAACATCAGCAAAATTTGTAGTAGGTAAAGCTATAATCATAGCAAGTGCTACAGATAATTTCCACAGTCCATATTTTAAAAAAGAAAAAAGTTTATTAGCAAGATCTTTTCTGGAGCCTACCTGCTTTCTTCCTTTATTACATGTCCCCTGAACTGGCATTAGCTTTGGAAAGGTAGTTTATTTGAGTACATGTGATAACCTGGTACATACATATACTTTCCTTTGTGTTAAGCTTTCATACAAACAAACTCTCAGATTAAGAATTATTCAGAAATACCCAGTCTTCCCCAGTATTTTGTGGAAGCTAGATTTGTCTGCATGGTTTTGGTACAACAGAAAAAAGCAAAGCAGTCCCAGCAGTAGTATATTGCCCTTCATAAATTTTTTTTACCCAGCTCTTTTCCTAGCTCAGTTGATGAGGCCTTAAAGTCTCACAGCTGTTTAGAACAAAAATGCCCTCTTCTCCCACTGAAGGCAGCTTTGAGTTGAGTTTGTGACTATGCAGTTAAGCCAGTGACCAGGCAGTTAAGTCATGACCAGTCACCAGCAGAACCAAGCAAGGATTCAAAAACAAGTCAGCCCTCATGAGTGTCAGAAGATTGCAGATGACCTGCATTGAAGCAAAGCAGCATTAGGTGAATACACACCACCACCAGATAGAAAGCATTTCCAAAAAGTTATACATTTAATACGGACTTAAGTTAAAAAAAGTAGCCATTTGGAGACTACTCTACTTTCAAGATCACAGATTTAAAATGAGGAATTAAGCATTACTATCCCCATTTATGGCTAAGCAAATCCATAAACCATAGACACATGGAAAGATTTATCTGTAGTCACCTTACTGACTCATGATAGATTTTGAAATAGCACCAGGTCTTCAGCCTCACAGTGTAACACACAAGGCCTGAGTGACACTGCACTACTTGTTATAGCCACTGATGGTAGGTATTCAATAGACATTTATTCAGTTTTATTTTCCTGAGCTCTTGAAATAGTTTGGTTTTTTTTTCTTACATGATTCATTAGCATTATTTAAATTCTATGTCCACACCTCCAAAGTTAGACTGTCCTATTAATTACGTTCTACTTCCTTGACCTTAATGACGATAATCCTCTCCACCCTGTGATTTACAAACAGATCCTTCCTATTGCCACAAGTTACAGCCTTCTTTTCTCCAAGCAGGAGTCAAAGCTAATGCACCAGCAGTCACTCTACTAGGAATGCCTCGTTTGCATGAACAGCTACATTTTTCACAGGATGATTAAGCTCCACAGGCAAGATTTGAGCTTCCTTTGCTCTTTCAGCCTGCCCATCACCTCTCACATTTCTTTGCAATTCCATGCCATGTTTTGTACTGTATTGGTCTATACATAATGAAAACTAGTAGAGCTAATCTAAGACGATAAATGCAATAAGATTTCAGTTAACTTCTATACATTCCCTAAAGAACTACGCAAACTTTGAAATTCTTTGTTTAGAAGACTTCTTCCCTCTCACTTTTTGACTCGCATTAATACAACTTCCTTGACCTGACCTAGTCCAACTGTTCTTTTTAAAGCCCACTATTGTGGATTACAATATTCAGTGTTGTCTCTCCAAAAAAGGCCCTGATCTCTACCTGTGGACAAGCCTATGCTGCATTTTCTGTACCCATAGGACAAAAGCTTTAGGAAAAAACATGTCAGAATGTTACTTTGGACCAAGAATATAAGCCTATTTTTAGAAGGATCTAGTAAATCTTTCCTTTCACCACTTCCTTCCATTCCTCATGGAATTATTAAAACAAAAAAACAACAAAAAAAAATATGAAGAGATTGAGAACCAACACAACTCCTCCCATTGCCACACTCCAGGCTGAATGCAATGACCCAGTTCATCTGTCTCAGAATTTGGGCTCAGAGTCTGGCTTCAGGCACATCTTCAATTGCACGTTGATAAGATGCTGCCTAACTACTAAAATAACGAGCCATGGTTTAACTCTGTAAATATAATGGAGGAAAGCATACAGCACTTGCCAGAATGAATGTATGGATGAATAAGGATGCTTAAGGGTATGCAACAGTAAATAGATATTTCTCATGTGACTGATCAGAGTGAAAACTATATTCCAGTTTATTACATAGCCTGCAGACATAAAATTGAATAGTAATTGTTTGAACTAGATTCAGCAATACCTACCACAATCCACTAATGAGAGAGACCTGTGTTGTCTTGCACTTTTGGATTAAGATTGTTGAATACATTGTATTTTTAGAACAGCAATAAGGAGCTTTTACATTGCTTATGAAACACATGACACAAAAGTTTAACCAGGTAGAACAACTAGTCTGGCTAGTAAAGAACTGCAACACAAGAAAAGCTGGGGATAATTTGACTTCTACATGGCCCAAGAGAAGTCTGCAGTCTAATTCAAGGCTATTCTGAGTCAATAGAGGACTTGCACTTGATTTCACTGGATTTACTCAAGTCTATATTGAGGCCAGTTAAGAAAGTTACCAAATTAGTCCAAATGGAGCAGTTTTGTGATTTTCTTGTTTGTTTGAGGTTTTTTTTCTGTTTGTTAAATCTGGTCTTGCTTTCCACTGAAAGTTCCTTTAAAAAAACAAACCTTTCATATATTTGTATAACATATACAAGAGCCACATAAAAAAAAAAGTACAGATCTCCATCTCATAAGAAGTTTTGGGAATGACTATAGGAAATCCATACGACCTTAAACACCTAGCAAGAATGTATTACAAAGATTGATAAACTTCGTCAGGAGTAACTGATGCAGAACAACACCTGATGAATTCTCTGGCTTCACAATCTGCTATTAACACCAAAGCACAAGAACATAAGCATGAGTGCCAACACACATCAGCTTTATTATTTAGAGAAAGCAGAACATACATTTATCATGGGCAGCACTGACACATCAAAGTGCTGATTATATGCCACTGTAGGGCTACCCAAACTTAATTGCTCCATGGTTGTTCAACATCAATATTGCAAAAAAGTTGCAGACAGACCCCTGTTTATTCAAAGGAAAGGACGTAGCTTGTTACATCAAAGATGAGGCTGCTGGACCAGAGGGGAGACAGCAAGCAGTACTAGGAAAACAAACAACCAACCAATCTCAGCAGTTTTAATTGCTTCCCTGCCTGTTCTGTGCAGGCCTTGTTCTTACTGGCAAATAATGCCTTAAAGAAAGCTAGGAGCAAAGCAAATGCACAGTACAGGGAAGGCACTAGAGTGTTACTATGGAGTAGCTGTGGTTACACCCAAACCATACTGAAGAAGAAAAAGCAGGAGCAGGCTAAAAAGATCTGAGCTACTCGACCATGCTGAGAGGTTGCTCAGTTTTCTTTTAACAGTTACCACTCAGATCACTCATGAAGAGTATGCTTCAGAGACAAATAAAGCAAAATCCCAAACAACACGCAACATACGTATCACTTCCATCCACCAAAAACACAGTACATATCCAGAAGCCAGGAAAAGAGGCATCATTATCCAGGAAGAGCTCTCCAAAACAACAACCAAACAAAAAACAAAACACAAAAAAACACTCAAAAAAGCAAGGTAATGTGGAAAATCAACTCTTTTATGGCTATAGCACTTCAGAAATTATGCAGGTCTCCA
The DNA here is from genome assembly GCF_000690835.1 of Fulmarus glacialis. NCBI lineage: Eukaryota > Metazoa > Chordata > Aves > Procellariiformes > Procellariidae > Fulmarus > Fulmarus glacialis. Next base: position 27,483 of record NW_009197890.1, on the reverse strand, counting down.
TAAGTATATAGCAGACGAGCAAAGAACAGTACTATAGTCTTCACATTACTTATTTCCTAAGCGTCATTATTTGACACAAGACCACAATCATAAGAAAAGGCTCAGTACAGAGACATCCCTCCCTTCCCACACACTGTAACATACCATAATACGCTCCTGCTTGGAGTCTTAGCCACGAATTTCACAACTGCTGTTTCTCCTCTTGAAGGACAGGAATCGTATGTTGTGTAATCAAAGCTCTCAACACAACCAGAGCAGAAAGCTTCCCAGAACTACAGTTAGCTAACAAAATTGGAAAAATAACACCATAATACTGAATAACCCAATACCTCCATTTTATTTTCACTCACAAAAGGTTCAGGTGTGTCAATCAACAGTTGGGTTTACCCACAGCCAGGGTAAATAAGGATGGACTAGACCACAGAGAAAGTGAGCAACCATTTCTAACCTAGAAGAATATCTGACAGTCAAAGCTCTTTCTCTAAAACACACAACAGCAGCTCAAAAACAGAGAGAAACCGACTGCAGGACACGTTTGCACCACCACCACCACCGTGATGACTGGACCACAAGAAGACATGAGGCTGTTGGACTGAGCCTGCTCTGAGCACGGGAGGTGCCTGCCCAGCCCTGGAAACCCCCATTTTGAACCACAGCTGAGGCAAGGAAGAAGCACTAATTTCCACCTGCCCCCAGCAGCACCCGTGCCAAGAGCCCACCACAGCTCCAGGCCTCCCCAGGTGCTTTATTTACATCTTCTTAGCTTTCATTTAAGGAGGCTGACAGAAATGTTTTCCTCACAACAATAAAAGAGAAGTAAAAGTAAGGAAGCATACTAAAATGTGATGTGCAGAGGTATATATTTTTATCTCCCTATACCAATGCCAGTGGCTTCATTGCAGTCACTCTTCACTTAACATGAGAGCACTGGGGTCCTTGCTGAAAGAATTAAGAATATTTTGTCTTAAAACTGAAACTGATGCATAGCTCAAGGCTGCTCATTATTGGCCTTAGAGCCCTACAAGGTGACTTGCAAAATATATATTTTTGTGATAAATGGAAAGAACATAAAACTGACCATTTTTCAAATAGTTTTTCATTATTGTGCTTTTATAGTTCAGTCCAGGTTCTAGACTGAAGAATTTAGATTCTGCTCAAATTCTGACATCTGTAAATGTACCAGATCTGACATCTGAGTGAGCCAATTATTTTTGGAAGAAGCATTGCTAGGAATTAATATGCATGGATGTTTTCTAAAAGAAAAGATGCGTTCAGATCTATCATTTTATTGTCACTTATACATAGCTTGTAGCAGGGCATGAGCTGCAGAGTAAAATACATTGAGGGGAGGAGAATAACTGTGATACGATAACAGCAGAATATGGAGTGTAATCAGACACTCTCATTTCTTACCTGAAATATTTCTTACCTGAAGATTGCACCTGAGCAATATATTGTATTGTGTAGTATTCTTACACGGTATAACACAACACTGCACCTGAGGCATAACACCACGCTCAGGTTTTAGCTCTTTGCTATGGCTCCCAAGATGGAGCAGGAACTTACATTACTATCTGTAGCATGTTTATTGTGGTTGCAAATACCCAATGAAATGCTTGAAGAAAGTCTATGTAAAATATATAAATGACATACTTCTATTTCCAAAAGACAGTTCAATCATGAGATTAAGCTCAATTATCCAAAGCCATAAATGTTTTTACTGAAGTACAAGACTGACACCAATGAAGTTCTTGATAGAATTACCACAGTAGCAGTCATACAGTTTGGCTGTGAATGTTTTCATGTTCGTGTCTAATAAAACTGGATTAGGATGACTGATAATGAATCATGGCATTTGAAATACATTGTTGGCTGTTGATTAGATGTTATTTAGTCTTCCAATGTGGTTTTGGAGAAATCCATTATTATCCATATACTTTTGCAATGGTCAAGGAATGTTTTACAAATTAGTTACCTTTCCAAATTTGTTTATAACACTTTCTAAATGCCCCAGAATTATATTTTCCATTCTGTTGAAGAGTCTGTTGAAGAACTGCCTTACTTTTCTCACTTGCTGATGGCACATTTCCCAGTGATTTACTTCTTACTGGCAACCCCTGCACTGGGGTACAGCAGAAGAACAGCAAAGGTGTTTTGCTACTGAGTCAAAGGTATAAATTTGAGCTTTGCAGTAAACTTGTCCTGAAAGTCATACCCAGGCAAGTCCAATGCTTACGAGCACAGGACTATTGGGTCTGGGAGTCCAGGTTGCCAGATACACCCTTGGCTGCATTAGTTCCTTGCATTAAAGTAACTAAAAAAACTGGTATCTCTTAATCAAGTTAACCTGGTGGACCACCTAGGTGCTTGACCCTGATCAACAACATTATCTCTCTGAGTTTAACAACGCAAGGTTAACTTTTCAGCTACTACAATTCTACTATATTTTGTAGCACGAAGTCTTTGGTATTTTCAAAGTGAAAATGCTTCAGGTCTGGGGTTTTTTTTTTTTGAAACTTTTGCTTCACAGGTGAAAATAAGAACATAAAGCAATGGGTATGATGCAAAATACGTGGTTTGGGCAATTTTCTCACAATCAGAACACATTCTTGGTAACACATCCAGGACAGATGGATATCCTTTTAAGCTCAGGAGATAAACAAAAAGTCTCCAGCAAAGGACTTGTTCATTTGCATTGAAGGTGATAAGTACTTCTGTGGCAGTATTCTCCCAACTTTCTCCAAGTTATTTAGACCATAAAGAGATTGGGGAGTAGAGAACAAGAAAACCTCAGCAAGTAGAATTGTAGAGGCTTGCAACTGGCCTCGTCAACTTGTATGCTTCAGCACCACTGCCAGGAAAAGCAGCTGAAGAGGAGGGGAGAGCAGCTGAAGCCAGAATGTCAGTACAATCTGGTGCATGACCCTTGCATGGAAATCAGCTCCAGAAAGTCACCACATCTCTGAAGTCAACCTTCTACAAGTATCCTAGGATTTAACAGTGTCTATGTGAATTTCAAGAAGTCGGAAAGAACACTTGCATTTTCTATTTGCAGGAGCTGGATTTAGTCAGCTCTATTTAGCGAAAAATTAATGGAAAACACAGTGAGTTGAAATGTTATTTCTGAACTGACTGCTCTCCTGTGAGACTCTCATTCAGGGTAACTGTGCTTTAATTTTTTTTTTTTTTTCCCAATTTCATTAGCTATCTCTTAATTGCAAACACTGAGCCAAATTTATGAGGCTGAACAGAGCTGTGTTGTTTGCATCAGGGCTTGAGAGCAGTATACACCTCAGACCTCTCATAATAGTAGTAACAGTTGCTAAGAGATCTCAAAGAGAAAACACCCTTTTGATTGCAGCGGGGGCTGTGGGGAAGCTGATGGGCAGATGTAGAAGGCTGAGAAGGAAACACATTGAAGATGATATGGCTATGAAAAAGAGGTTCCCATTCCTTTAGCACATTCGGATTTGCAATCATATCTCACTTTATTTGTAGGAAGCTAAAGAGCTACACACCCTGTTATAAATATGGACATGAAACTCCCAGTGACATTTCATCAGAAGACATTTGTCAATAGAAACAGGAGCCTTTCCTAAGGACAAGGGAAGCTGGAGTCTGGTACAAAAGAATGGCTGCAGACTGGGAAGAGAGCGCTAGAGTATGGGAGAGGTGGGCTATCATGCTACTACATTAAACTGCTGTCTTTAGGAACGTAATTCTAGCATTCTGATTCCCCCCTCTGTTAAGCCGGTTCTGTTATCAAGGAAGAAAAACATATACCAACTTCTTTTTTCTTTTGTTTGTTCTGGCTTTTGCACTTCCATGCCAGTGCCTGTCTCCTGTGTTAAACATGCTGCTCCTCCCTGCCCAGCAATGCTCTTTGTTGCCACCTTTTCAGCTGCTGCTAGCACTTGTGCTAATAATACTTGCGCTAATGTAATCACACTCCAAACAAAGCAAGGGCAACACTCTGACACCCCTACCTAGTTTTTAAACAGACAAATTCCCACCAGGTCTGGGAACATGCACATTGCCAGCAGCACGGTGCCAATGGCAGCAGGAGGGAAACACCCTCGATTTGCCCTGGTAGCCCGGGGAAGGAGGAGTGAAGCCAATACCAGCAGTGTCCCACCGGAGAAAGGTCTGGATAACCACAGGGCCCAGTCGGGCTTACACACAAAACTGCCTCCTGCAGTCCAGCTAAGGACATTTTCTGTCATAAAGTAGGAAGTGGGTAAACAGAACAAAACAAGGGGTGGGATCCAGCTGTCTTGCATTCACTCGCAGCTCTGTGACTGATTTTGCATATGGCTTAGAGAAAAGTTTGCTGCCATTCAGCTTCTCCTTCTGTAAGCCAGGTATAGTGATATTCACCTCTGTTTGTAGCAGAGTTGAGGGGTGTAGTTTCATAATCTGCACTGGAATTTTCACAAAAGGGCTGTTAGTACGTCAGCTACAATATTCCATTTACATCTGGTTGTGAAGGGAGATACGGAAAAAATGAAAAAAGTGTTAATCAAGTGCTAATCTTGCTGCTAATTATTTTAACTGCTTACATTTGGAATTTCTGTATATGTTTCTTTTACTTTCCTTCTCTAAATGGGAGCAAAATGTACAAAAGGGCAGGTATTTCCTCCTTTCTGGTCCTACTCCACCTATTTATTGGGCCATACTACATGCCTGGGAGTTTCATAATGGGAATTGGAAATGGAATTAAAGAAAAGGAAATTGCTACAAATGAAGCAATTTCCTGGGTGTAAACAGCGCTTGTAATTTTGAAGAACAGATTTAGCATGAAAACATATTTTGTTCTGTCAAACGATGTGATGATTTGTTGTTAGATACTATTTAGCTGAGAACACTAACAAATAATTTCATTATGACTGCTGATGACATAAAAGACCAAGAGCTGAACACTGAAGTCCTAATTTGGGCAAAACTCCAGAACGTCAATGATACTTTTGTCTAAGTAATTACATTAGGATCTGGTCTTGGCAGGTTCCAACCCTAGTGGATAGCAATACACCCTGGATTAAGTTTTCAAAAATTTGGTAACTTGCTTAAAAAAAAAATAAATTGAGACTGGAGAAGCTAAATCCCATTGACTTCCACCAAAAGTAAAACTTAGTGCATTGTTTTATGACACCATTTAGACACCCGAGCGTCTGCACTAAGTATTTCCTAGGATCTCAAACGCATGACTTGAATAGGCGCTGGGCATCTGCCTCATCCAGCTTCTGTGAAAGTCCCACTCTGTCTGCATCATCTTTTAAGACAGACTGTGGCCTTTAGGCCACAGGCACCATCTTGCTGCAGCAATGCCCTCCAAGAGCTCCTATTCCCATGGGAGCTTCAGAAAGCATTGAAGAATGCTGCATCCTGGTGAGTGGCAGGCCACACGTGCCATTCATTGTGTCTCTAGTTACCCAAATCCCCTTGAAAATCCAGTCCTCAATTCTTTTGGAAATAGCAATTTAAGCTTCTACTCATTTAAACCTGTCTAATAATTTCCCTCCTGTTTATTTCAGCGTTGAGGGATGGACGTTGAGAATTGGTCTTCATATCTGTGAATGGCTTTGAACGCAAAAGATTCAGTTAATTTGCCAAAACTAATAGAGACTGCTTGAAGTTGCTGGATGAACTAATTAAACATCTTAGTAGATAACCCTATTGACCAGCCTACAGACAGATGTGTTGATAGTTAGATTGGTTTGAACAGTTAGGGCTAATTTCAGTCTTCGGAGAAGTTCGCTGAAGTTACCTGGCTGCCATGAAGAATGAATTTGGTGTTGTTTATTTTTTGCACATTCTACAACCGAAAAGAGTAGGAGTACTACATCTGCAAACACTGTCTCCTGCCAGTATGCAAAATTCTTTTTTTGGAAACCCTTTGAAGACTTTGGATCAAATTTAAAGGTATTAAATTCCATTTTAGCTTTTGTGCTTCCAAATCATGTGGCCTGGTGAATATGTACATAATACAGGCATAAAACATCAACGTCAAAAACCATCAGAGAACATACCTGCTGCAATGTGTGAAATGAATTTCACCACTACAGACTGATGTATCACTGAGGCATAACATTTGGTTAGTTGTCTATCATAGCAGCAAAAGTAAATTATACTTCAGCAATCCTGGATGTAGTAGAGGTAAGAAAAATCATTCATCTAAGAGTAATCAACTTCTGGAAATCATTCACAGCTGCTATAACTGAGCACAATGCACCAGCAATTAGTTGTGCATCATTGCTTTCAAATTGCACAAAGCTGACTGCAGTGGGGGTGGTGAACATTTGTTAAACTAGGTTTTATATGAAATAAGAGATCACCTGGAGGAGGAATATTACTGGAATTTACGTTTCAGGTCATATCTGGGAATTTACATTTCAGTTATAGAATGTGTCCACTTGGCTTTCACAACTAATGATGTCATAGATCAAAGATACTGGGTATCTTAGAAAGCCCTGCTGGAGAGATACAATGAATAATTCAACATTGTCAGACCAGCTCCTACTCTTATTTGTACAGGCATTAATAAGAAGTGATTCCACTGAAACCAAAAGAAAATTTTATTCCAGTGTGAGGGATATCAGAATAAGAGAAACAGGCTGCACCCATGGTTTTACTGCCTTCACAGTGGGTGTCAGGCCCAGATTCAGTCCACCCAGGTTAAGTGAAATACCTAAGCTTTAAAGCTATCTTCTACAGTCCATGAAGAGAGAGGCACTTCGAGAGAGAAGAGGACTGCGAACTGTACAGAAGATTAAGGCAGCTAAACTCCTAGCCCAAGAATCTCACTGAAACATTTGATGATAGACCACATGAATTCATTGCGTACACAGTAAAGACAATGAAAACATAGGTCTGAACAGTAATGAAGTGTCTGCATTTGGATGAAGTACAAATGAGACCACTATTATTTTTTATGAACATTTTGCAATAGCAAGAGGGAACAAGCCTGGTAGTATTTTGTAAGAGGCTTCTATGTACTCCTAGAAAAAGAAACAAACAAACAAATCCATGAAGAAGCAGGTATTAAAGGCCCAGTTACAGTCTCATAAAATCTGTAGTAGGATTGTACCAAGTGTCGCCATTCGGCACTGTCCAAAGAGTGTACACAAACTCCATGGTCAGATGCACATGTCAGTCTTTACTGCCAAACCCATGAACCACTGTATTCTCCTACTATATTTGGCTTCAGTGCCATAGGAAAGTTTCCAGATGATGCCCTTTCCATGCTTTCCCAGTCAGATTTGTCTCATGAGTTTACTGAAGGAGGGACAAAAGAGCCAGCAGGACCTAAAGAACCACTAGATGAAAACCCTGCCTAGCAAGGTATCTTGTTAGGTATGGAAGGCTGTATCTGCTAATATCAGAAGTGTAGTTATTCATTTCATACAAACCTAAACCAATTTTTTGTTACTTTTTTTTTAAGGAGGGACTCATACGTGACACCTCTTGTTTGTATGGACATAGTCACGTGCAAACACTAAATAATTTCATCAGTCCAGCCAGAGTTTGTGTACATTTTACATTGAGAAGCTTGCATTACTAAAGGAAGTACACACAAAGGTCAATGCTACCATTTTGGACAACTGAAGAAATCATACTGGGGCATGATAGGCCAAAGTACCTCAATTAATTATTTTCTATTGTAAAATTGGAAGCCTCTTAGAAATCCGTTAACACAAGTTACACAAAGACAAATATTACAGGTTTTTAACACAACTCAAATGCAAAGTAATCATAATCATTGCCTTTTTTTTTTTAAAACTAAGTCAAAATATGGACAAAATTATTAGAAATGTCAAATGGCAGTATTTGCTGCTCAAACCTTGGAGCACATCTTCAACATCTGGATTTCTGACTCCAGTGAAATCAATAGGAGCACCAATTACAGTGGACAATAATCTGAGGGAATATGGCCAAAATTAACTCTGAATAGGAAATGACTGTAAAAGGATAATCCTTAAACACAGCAAAATAAGGAAGCCTGAGGAAGAATAGCTCTTTCCACATGACCAGTAAAGAATAAAAAAATAGCATGTCATGCAGAATTTGAAAAATGGTAGGAAGATTTCTTTTCTGGAGACTCTCTTTTCTGGCATTTCTTTTTTTCTGATAAACAGAGACAGCAGTTCACAAGAAAAATGAAAATTTAAATGAAGTATATCACAAAGCCTCAGCTATCACGTATCACTGCAGGCAGTGTTATTGGTAGTTCCTGGGTGCACACAGGCTCAAAAAGAAGCTTTAAGGTGCTTTACATTATACTTCCTGCTCTAGTTCTGTGCCATGATTTGGGAAGACTGAAGTGTGACAATAAACTTCTGATGGAACTTAAACAAGAAGTAACTGATCTCTTTATAAAACCACAAAGCTTGATACAAAACCAGCTTCTGTTCAACAGCTGAGAAAGAAAACATAAAGTACATGGTTACTCTGCCAGCCTCAAGTGATTTGTGGCTCAGTGCTTACTTTCTCTACACTGACCTCTCTCTAACTTTCCTTTTACAGTCTCCTCCTATTCTTGTCTTCACTTATTCTTCTATCCTGCTACTCATCCTAGAGACAACCTCCCCAGTCTTGAAGCCTCTGATGATCTCTGACTTTTCATTTAAATCCTTCCTTCAAACACCTTCCTTCCCTGAAGCTATTGAAGAATGCTTTACTGTAATTCCCGCAACCACACTGAAATGATTCTCATCCTTGGTCTGCTGTTTTGTATGTTGCTTGTATGAATGGCCTATTCTTTTTTCATAGGAAATTCTTCAGCAGTCTCTATATCCCTTTATGCTGCTGTGCAGGAGCTATTTCATTGACACTGCACAAGTGTGTAATACATGTGGGTAGAGTGAGTAATACATCTGGGTAAGTTAATAGAAAAGCCCCAAATTACAGCAGACCATTCAATAAAAGCAATAATAAGGAGCAATAAATACCATTATCATTTACAATTAGAATATATACACTATCCGCCAGTCTGGCAGTTCAAAAGTGAGCTAAGAACTACATCAGTAGGCTGTTTTGTTTTGAATAATTAGTTTTAGAAGAGAACATTGATCAAAGGCATTGGTAGCAAGTTTAGTGAAGTGTTCATCATGTACAAAGTCGCTGGAAAATTGCTCAGACCTGAACTCAGCTCAGCCAAAATCAGGTAAACCATAAATAATCAGGGTTAAAGACGAACTCTCAGATCTGAACAAAGGAATTCCACAGACAGGGAAGCATGGCTACAGTCTCGGCAGCAGTGGATGGCTTTTAAATGAGGATCCTTGCAGGACTTCAGAACTTCACTGTGAAAACAGTGGCACAGTTGTATCATATATGCTCTGAACAGCCACTTACCTCTTGGCTGCAGCGACCAGCAGATGTGCTGTAGGAAATGAAGTCGATTGGGCTGCTTCTTCATACAGCAAAATAATTTTCAAGGGAGGGAGAGCCGGTCACCTATGTGAAAGCTGCCCAGTACCACAAAAAACCTACAATGGTAGAAATGCAAAGTTTCTTGATGCCATCTAGTTTAATGAAAAGATAGTGAAATATTGGAGATATGGGGAAAAGTTCATAATAATTTGCTGTGAACAGAGAAAACAATTCAGGCTTTAGAAGTTCTT
>NW_009197890.1:0-17845 GCF_000690835.1 Fulmarus glacialis | reverse complement strand
CATGGGGCAAGGTCTCATCTATTGCTCAGGGCTGCCCAAACAGCTTACTGCAGAAACTAAAGTTTAGTAAACAGTTGTCCTCTATATTTTTTGCATGTTTACAGCTAGCTAAGGAAAGGGTCCCCTAAAGTGAGTGAAAACATCAGTATTTCTCCTATGAAATCTCCTATATTTGTGAAAAACCTGATAAGCCTTTCTGTTCTCCAGAACTGATGGCAAAATATCCATTACTGGATATTTTGTGATACTGCTTCGTACTATGCAGACATGTTTGGTAAGGAAGTAGACTGGAAGCACTAATTCATTTAAGTGAGCACAGAGGTCAGTGATTTTTGACCATCACCCATTGGACTGAAAGTAAAGAGATTGTACCCCCTGCCAAACCGTAAAGTCGCCTCTGACTCATATGCAGTACTGGATAGTTTTAACCCTGTAGAACAGTTTACTTAATTACATACAATAGTTTATAGCCTATATTTCTTGTACTCCTAATTAGATAGAGATAACTAGTTTTCCAAGTACATAAGACACATTTTTTTGCAATATAGAAATAAACTCAAAATTTCAAGTTGCTGAACTCATTGTAAGTCTATTCATTCCTTATTCTTTTTTCTGGGGATCAGGGAGGGAACCACATGTGATAACATTAAAGATGTTCTCTACCAAATGGTTGTTCTAGTGATACAATCAATAAAAGAAAATTAAAGGAGGACAAACGAGATGCTGCTTGAATTAGTTTCTAGTCCCTAGGAACAGTTGAAGTAACTTCTATCACCTTCCCTCTTCCAGCAATGGAGCAAATACCAGCATTAGTCCTCTTGCTCTTTTAATGCCACCATCAACCTGTTGGCTAGTATTTGTCACTAAGAAAAAGTTACACTTTCTCATTCCTTGTTGAAGTTCACATTCAAGACAAAACTCCAAGGAACTGAATTTGACCTTGAACCAATTCCAAAAATTTGGCTTGTGCACTCCCAGTTGAAAGAAAAATCAGGGATCCTGGCTCAAGGGTGAAATGGAAGCCTTGTTTGAACTATAAAATTAGTGCAGTTTGAGAAAAATGACTGTATAGTACAGGAACGTAAATTAAAGGTAAATCATGAAAACAATGAAGTTTTTTTTTTTTTAAACAAAATCACTTTCCGTTAAAAGTCAATTATTTTGCTAGGAGGTCAAATATATTTTCAGTAATAACACTGTTCACTAGTAGACCATGAAGACCTGTACACGTCTGAAATGTGTAGATCTTTTAATATGCACAACAGAAACTGAATGTTGGAACAGTGTCAAACAGTCTCTGCAAAATTACAATGCAAGTCGGACCACATGAAGTAATCAAAGTCTCAGTTTATTAAAATGTGTTATTTATGACTTACAGAAAATATTTCTTCTCTGTGAAAGAGAAATGAGTTAAGAATTAACCCTTTTAATATTAAAAAGGTTTCTTTTTTTCATTAAACTTATAAATACTGAACTTTATTCATGAAGCAGGCAAAACAGAGATGCCAAGTCTCCCACATTATCATCTACTGGATTCATTCTCTAGCTAATAAATCTTTTGATTCACATATTCTTTTTACAGAATCATAACATCTTACCCTGCTGGCTAGGGTTGCTGACATCCTCTACGTAAAGATTGCCTTGGCTGCTGGCACTGTATGGCACTGTACCATAACTACAACTAAGCAAACAGTGATTTGAAGGGTTGCTTTAAAATAGTTAATGGTTGTCTTAGACCAATGGTTGTCAAGATATGTTGTCAAAAGCAAGATAAAATAGGTTGGGTCCTCCTGGATCAATCTAGTCAGCATGAACACTTGCTTTTCTTGTCAAAAAAAAAAAAAAAAAGGTTTGACAAGCTTGTTTTGTTTATTTTAGGGTCTAGTCTTTCTGTTCACAATTATATCCTAGCCAAAACATTTAAGGACCCGTATAACACTCCCTGCCCCTGACGCCCCCTATATTTGGTCAGATGCAAACCCAGCAATTTGAAAAGCTTGGATTCATCTTACCTGACTTGAGAAACTCGTGGCCAAACTCTGTCCCCACAAACACATACAGCCCACACGAGCTGCTATGGCAGCATACCATCCAGCCTGAATTGGGCCTTCTAGATATACCCCTTCGTCTTCCACAGACAGGAGAAATTGAGCAAAAAGTCAGTCACTGCTTGATATGGCTCTGCTGTCATGGACTCTAATCCTAGAGGGAGCCTCAGGATATGGCATTACTGCATAGCAACGATGCCAGATTCAGGGAAGACATTTGCACCTCTCATACGTAGATACACTCTCGCCTTCTTTATTTTAGTTTTGATGTATAATAGTTTTTAAGATGACTTAGATTTTGATGTGGAGTGTTAATATTTTATGTGTATGTTGGAATTTTTGCCCTTTTCAGGCAATTTTATGGTTTGACTCTTATTCCAACATCAGCTTTTCAGCAAAAGTTGAAAAAACACATTTTTACATAAAAAGAGATGTAGAAAAATCATATTTTGACTTAAACATAATTCACAGTGCAAAGCATTACAGTTAATGATTTCCTAGGGTTTACTAGTTAGGACTGCTTGGTTCAATACCTCATGACTAGTTCAGGTGACAACCAGGTAACAATTGCATTAATATGATCAGCAAGTCCCAAGTCCATCCAGAACAAATGTGGAAGATGCAGGAGGTATCTGCATTTGTGTGCTAAGCATACTGCTGTCAAAGGAATAACCCTGAATATCTAACAAGTCTTGAAGTAAGTGTTAACTTGTTATGTTCCAATAAGATGGCAATTATAAACAATTTTTCTGTTCTTGCCTGTGTTAACTAAGTATGTATTTGAAAAGGGAAAGGCTGGTTTCAGGCACATCAACAGGCTTTACTAGTCAGCACAGCAGCATCAATCTGGCAAGGCCATGGTATAAACGAACAAGACTCAGCACCTGGCCACAGTTATACATAATTTTTAAAAGTGTCTTAAGTCAGACTTCTTACTTAACTAGTGTGGTTATATTAAAGGGTTACATAAATATACAATTAGTCAAAGAAATAGCTTTGGTCTAGTGATTTTTTTTGTTAGAATACAGGAAAATGCCTTTAACAAATAACAGTTACTTGCACTGTATCTGTTCAGTGAGGGTTTTTTTAAAGTCATAGTATTGAAATGATAGTGGGTTTAACACTTTCCAAATGCTTTTAAGTCTGAATACTTCAGACCTGAAGTAAGTCTTCCCTTAGGGATTTAATGTATTTAATTATCTCTGAAGTTTTATCCATCATAATAGCTAAGTGAAATCATTGCTCTTGTATAGAACAAAGGGGAGCCAAACATATAAATCAATATTTGATTTTTTAAAGTTATTTACTGGAGTAACGCATGACAGACACAGAAACAGTAAAAGAATTCCCAATAATTATTTTTTTACAAAAAATGAACAAAAGGGTATTTTAAAACAACAAGATTCAAGGCTAATTACTCCAGAGAGATGGAAATGTACTCAGCAGCATGGTGGGAGAGATTGAAAGATGAACAATGAGACTTTTAATTACTTTTGCATTAATTCCAACCACAGGGTCAGGTAGGACTTGACTGGTTGCTGCTTATATAAAAGTGATCTTGAAGTTGCCTCAGATCACAAAAGATTTTAACAAGAGCCCAGGGTAGCTAAACCATTTTGAGAGTATCGTTCCACTAGGAACTCCATACTTCTTGTTTTCTTTGTGGTCGCATACTAATGCAATCTCTGGAGTTTTGAAAGGGCATGGGGAGATCGATTGTTTTCCAGTTTTACTCCTTCTTTAACCAATCATAGCCTTCCATCACCAAGACACACAAAACCATAGATCCCAATGCAATCAGAGTCTGAAACTACATTTAGAATCAGTTCCTGCCTTTTAGCAAAAGTGAGATTTTTCTTATTATTTTCCCCTGTCCATGTAGGGGAAAAAGGATGGAGGAAAAGGTCAAATTTCCAGTCCTTTTCCAGAACTTTAATGTGGTCTGGAGCGACCCTTGTGTGGCCCAGTCCTACGCTCTCTACCTCCTGCTCTCCTATCCAAAACTCCGATCTCTCTCCAAGACAAGATCCCAGCCCAGGTTTCTGTATTTTCTGCTTCTGCAGTCACACTTGTCCACATTCTGCAAGGCATATGTACAGCCAGGGTCTCATCCTCCGTGGACTCTATGGCCTGAATGTCATGAAACTTGTAGCCTTCACCTGAGATCGGTGTGTATGATCGCCCTGTACTTCAAAAGGCAAATACTGCTTCCCCTCTCCCCTGATAAACAACCTGTGTGTCCCTATCCTTCCCTCCACCTTATGAGACTTCTTGTGACCCCCTGGCCTCTGTATGGCCTGATGTAACCTGTCACCTCCTGACACATCAGATAAGATCAAATGAGAGAGGGCTGGGGCGTGCTAAGCTGCAACTTGCTATCTTTAATTTGGCCACCTCTGCCTTACATACATAAAACGTGTGAGGATAGCTTAATTCAGCCAGTGTATTTTTTTGCATTCCAAATTAGCACACAAACACTATATCACATCTTGTTAAACTGTACACTAGTACATCCACACTTCTATAGCATTTGAATGCAAATTGTGAACTGTAAATCCATATGGTATTTAGGGGATTACATAAAGGTTGCAGAACATGTCAATTTACTTATTACTTATATTCCTAAACTTTGTTTTACATTACATATATTTCCTATCATATTACTAAATACGCAATCTACAAGGGATATAATTTGAATCATTTCCCAACCAGACATAAAAAAAAATGGATTAATTCTCAAGTATATTAATCAATGCTTTGCTTCTTGGCATTAATTCCTCATTCCCTCCCCACTGAGTGGTGGTGCTTGGAGCTAGCTGTCACTGGCTGCCAGCTGTACTGCCACTGAAGCTGAGAGCTGGAGCACCAGTCGGAAAGGAAACAATTATATCAGCATTACAGTGCTGACACGCCATTATTGGAGTCAATACTGGCATAAAAGTGGACTAACAAAGTGGAGAATGAGGACCTGAATTCTGCCTAGATCTCGCATCCCTCTTGCAATACCTGCAATTCATCTATTTTCCCTCCAGGATTTGAGACACTGAGAGATTAGCAGGGCCACACCCTGTTCAGAGAGACAAAGGCAATGCCACTCCTCTGATAAGGAAATTCAAAGCATTTCCTTGGATTTATCAACTCCCAAAGTTTCCTGGCCCATGTAATTTTTGCCCGTGTAGGACACCAGTAGAGGTAAAGTTTACCAAGCTGAGTTTTGGCTGTCCTGACACCGAACTGGCTCTCATCATCTGTGCTATTGCAAAAGATACAAAGGCAAATGCATTACCCCCAAATGCAACATGGGGAGATCTGATAGAAATTAGCAATCAAAATTTTATTCTGCTGGATATTACTATGGCTGATAACAGTGGAATAACAGCTTTATAAGAGGAGATACATATGGAATCCCAATTTACAAAAAGAAAATTGAGGCATATGGAGGAAAACAATTGCACGCCTTCACAAAGGGAAGCAGGATTCCTTGTGGAATAGAATCCAAGAGTCCGTGTCACAAAATCACTGTTAGATGTCATGCATTTGGTGAACATCGTGGTCAATAATAAATGGTAAACGTAATCTATTTCAGACATGCATTGGGAAACATCCTGATTAGCATTCTTGTTATTTACTGTGAAGAAGATGCAGTGAAGGACCATAAAACTGTGCCACATATTGCAGGATCAATTCCAGATGAAAGTTGGAAGAAGTAGAAACATAAGCACAAACTGACCAAGAAACAGGATATTATGTACACTTACCACCAACACCTGGAGAGACATTCAATTGAAGTAAAATAAATTATCCCAACCAGATTGTTAGAAAGTGAGTTACTGGGCTGTTTTGTTTTTTTGTTTAAAGGTAACCCTGCAGCAATTAGATACCAATCACATCACCACCACAAAGTTACAAACAGGAAAGAAGCTACAGTCCAACATATGCACCCGTGTTTCTTTAATCCTTTTTCCTTTCAGGCAAATTCCACACTATTCCCACCTGCCTGCTGTACCCTTGCTGATCAATTATCCTGTTGAACTGAAAGTGAACCTGCTGCAAAGGGTTAAGGTGGCTGCACTGTCGCGGAGTCAATTGCACGGAAAACAAGATGTATAAAGCTCTCCCAAGAAGAAATAACAGTGGTAATAATACTAATGTCCAGCTTAGCAGGTGTCTAACATGGACTATTTGTTTTGTTTCATTAAATAAAAGGATCATAATGTAATGAAGTGTGAATGCTATAGTAGTTTTAAAAAGGATTGAGGTGTTACTTTTCAGAGACTACTTACTTCTTTAACAAGCCCTAAAAATATAAAGAAGGGTGCCATGGGCACAATAATACCTTCCTGAGGCATCAGCTTATAGATTTAGAGCATTTAGGGGAAAACAACGGCTACCTCACAAAAAATATGTCCATTCTTTGGAAGGTGTGATAAGAGCCTTGAAATGTGAAGCTCTTTTGGCTTGAACCCTCAGAGAGGACATCAAGGACACCAGAAGAGGTAAAGTTTACCAAGTTGAGTTTTGGTTGTCCTGACACTGACCTGCAAGTGCCACACTGCACAGGCCACCAGTCACTCCTCCGGAATCATTCTCCACTTGGCTGCTTCATTAGCAATGTCAGTAAAAGGGCCATTTAATAATAATAGTAATGGTTATATTAGGACATCTGTGCTCTGCAAACAGCATCCAGAATGACCTGCCTTACAGAACTCACTAAACTTCCTCTGAAATGTAAAAATTTTCTGTGACTACCAACCTGGACTTACTCTGAATTGGCTGTCTGCTTTTATATATGACCCATTCTTCTGTAGAAGTCTGGAATATACAGGTTAAGACACTGCATAATTGTTCAAAATTTTGCATGTTGCACTGTATTCAGATTCTCTCCTCTGATTTAAATTTTACAGTCTGTTCTCTCTTGCCCCCTGCCTTTTTTTTTTTCTTTTTAAAAGATTTTCCAGAAAAAGATTAGGTTATATTTTTGCCACAGCACTTGGTTTTCAAGAATTCTGTCACTGGAATTTGTGAGGATTATCTTGATCTGGAAAAGATTCCCCCTTCCTTCATTCATACCTTGGGCACGTACTAACAAGTCATGGTATTTAATGAATGTCAGAGAACAAATCTCAGCAGCATGCTGATAGAGTACTGACATACAGTGGTGACATGTGTTATCTTCTGGGCCAGACTGATGTGCCATATGATTATGCATGCCATCTTATACCAACTCAACTTAAACTGAAGACAATGGCAACAGAAAATTTTAACACTCATGATCTCATGAGAAAATGAACCTGCCATTTCACAACAAAGTAAAGCACTAACAAGTATTTGCACTGTCCTAGCTATAAACCTAAAAATTCTTTTCAACAGATATGATTAATTTGCTGCTTTTGCCATATTGCCAACCTCTCACACTTTCAAAAGTCTTGAGTCAATCCCCAAAAGCTCATCAGATAGGCTTAAAAGGAATCTCTCTCTCTTTATATATAAATATAGGTATATATATAAACACATATATGGATTACTATTTGCCTTTGGGATATCGAATCTTGAGGATTGAGGATTCATTTTCAAATTTGCAAACTTTTTGCTGCAAGTAGGGGAACGTAAGCAGCTATTTTTAATAATCAGATGAAATTATAACATGAAAGATTACATTCAGGAACTAACTCATCTTTAAAATAGAAAACAGTATGTTCTGTAGAACAATATGATTTGGCAAAACCGTCAAAGACACTATACAATTCAAATTACTGAACTTTGAGACAACATTTCTGGATGGCAGTTTTTAAGGGACAGCTTCAGAAGTTCTGGCATTCAGTGACAGGATCACAGCTGAGATCAGGCTCCTTTAGACAGGATATGAAACTGCCTGGTCAGTCAGAAATTACACTTTCAAAAATCTGGATTATAATTATAGTCCACATTTCCCATTTAAAAGATAGCAATTCTTCGACAATAAGAGTTAAATATAAATAACAGACAAACTCAAATAATGAACCAGTGGGGATCACTGTGAATTAAGTAAAACATGTACATTTCTTTCATTTTCTTTACAAAGGTTAGGCTGACCAGTTTGCTCTGATGAACAGTTTGCTTAGTGTGGTGTCTAAACAAAGACTATTCTAATGAAAGGGCATCTGATCATCTTTATTATTAAATTAGTAAGTTAAAAGCATCCAGAAGCCTCAGAGAATGAGTATGGATTCATCGTCGTAACTTGTTCAAGAACAACCTACCCTCAACAAAGCAGTAGCCAGACTGGAAACTTCCTAAAGTCAGACCCTCTGGAGGTATGGAAAACTACCTCATTTTGGTTACAACAAAATATAGTACTGGAATGGTTTTCTAAAGAAACTTTTTTTTAATTTTAAAATTTTCAGTAAACCAACGTATCAATAACCAAAAGACTTAATATAATCCTAAAGCCTAATCCAAATATCCCTGATTTTACTGATTTTAATCACGTCCCAAGCGATGTTAGAGAGACAGCACTTGGGATGGCCATGCACCAGTTTCTGAAGTGTTTGTACAGATAGACCTGTCACACTGTGTGCTTGATTTGAATTGGTATTTTTTCCAAGAAAGGACATTACAATTTTTCCCTGGGTTATTGCATCATCAATCAGAGACAGTTAAAATATTTGCAGGTATCAGTGGCTACAATCTCTAACCTGCATGAAGTGGCCAACATTACTGTTCTATCTATGCTGAAAGTGAGACATAGAGGTCAAGTGATTGTCCAGGAGACTCAAGTCATCCTCTGAGCTCTGCACAAAGCAAAGGCAGAACTAGAAGCTGGCACCTCCATTTCACAAGACTTTAGTGCTCTTCGCAGTGGAACCGAGCTCCTAGAGGACACCCAGGGAAGTAAGTTGCATTAAATTGAATTAGTGGTTTTGAATATTTTTTTTTACACTTGCTAAAGTGCAATAAATACCCGGTTGATTCTGTTTCAGTAGTAAAAAGGTGTTAATTCTGTACAGGTGCCAATTCTGCTCATGGAATTTACACTTTGAACATGACTTAACTTTGAGTTTCCCAGTTTGAACAAGCCATCAGATATCTTTGGATTTTTAAGGTATTGAGCACTCTTATCTCCCCCTAATTTGATATAGTTTCCCTTTTCAGTGGGCACTGAGGGTACTCAGCATCCTTTCCAGATTCATTTGGTGTCTTACAAAATCAAGAAGATACCGTTCAGATTCATGCAGTTCAGCATAGCAGCAAACAGCCACTACTGTTCCATAATAGGTAATGTGCAGCAGTACGTATTGACACTGACACTCTGAAAAGTAATCCAGGTACTGCTTTTGCTTCTTTTTTTCTTCCACGTGTGTCTTTAATGTGTTTCATTTTTCTTAGGACCAAAGAGCTTTCATTTACAGTGCCACATTTGCACAGGAGATACAGGGATTTCCTACACTCATTGTGCATAATAGAGATTCTGGCATTAGAGCATGCAACTCCCACACTACTACTATATTTGTCTAAAACAAGCACAGGCAGATCACGGAGACAACAAACTGTGATAATAGAACATTATGAATGTGCAATGCTCTCTACAGCATCTCAGCAACTGTGCCAGAAATTTGCTTTTTGGACTCATGGGATTGATCCTCCATGTCAAATTCTGCAGTGTCATATACATCTGAATAAAGGGGAACAAAGAAAATTAAACTACTGACCCAGTTAGAAAAATCACTATTATTAACAGGCACAGCACTGTGAGACTCAAAGAGGAGCACCATTTGCCCTTTTGCAGCACAGACACATCAGAGAAAGAACTTCCATAAAGAGACAAGAAATAGGGGAAACAAATGCACACAGATGTACTAGATAGTAGTTGGGCATAAGAAGTATTCCCCTAGAACATTAATTCCATATGCATGCTTCCCTTTTTTCATTTAAAAAAAAAAAGAAAATCACATAACTGCCATCAGTCTGTAATAACTTTTGTTCACTATTGTATAGGACTAGATACAGGAACTAGCCTAGAAATAATGGGCTCTGTGACTGTAAAGAGTTGGTTATTCTCTTAATTTTTCCTTGATCAGAATAGAATGATGAATTTGCTGTTGCATTTTTGTTTGCTAGTGAAATCACTAGATTTATCTATTAAGAAGACACACAAGAGATTCATATTTTGATACGACTTATCAGAATAGATGAAACAAATAGATGAAATCAACTCCATCAGCAGCAGACCTAACGCAGTTTGATTGGCCTCTGATTGCTGGTTCATGGTTGGACTCTCTGCGGTCTCAAAATACAAAACTTTTCCTGCAGCTGGGGCATTCAGAACATTTTTCACCTGTCTCTCTAATAAGACTTCACCGTCTGCTACTGCCTTTTCCAATACTAGTAAAGTCTCTTACCTTTGACCAGATATGTTTGTGAAACCTGCAGGAACTTTGAAAGTATTGCCCCTTGACCAAATCTAGCTGGAAATAAGTTCACTATCAGAGACTGGTGAGAGAATCCCACTAGTTCCCTAGAAAATGAGCTAAAAAGATAAAGGTTGAAGAAACGAGGAAAATGACAACAAAAAAATCTTTCTCAGCTATTAAACCTATCAGTCTACATGCAGTTTAATTGCTTACTCTGTTTTCAGTTTTGAGCATATGCTGTTGTAATCATCAAGTAAAAACAGGGTTTAGGTATGCAAGATAAGTTTGTGGATAATGTGAAAGAAAAAATGTTGAGGCATACTATACCTTGAGTATTTACATTCCTATTTTTATAATTATCTTAATTAAAGAGTAATTATTTCATTTACAGATAGGCTTATCTCTAACATGAAACTACCTGTCTACCATAATAAAAATTGAAAAACATCAAAATTGCATTTTTTACTGTCTTTAATAGCTGTTCTGTACCTTAAATGCTGTCTTCACCACAAGGAAAATACATTGTTATACTCACTTGGTATTCATAATTTGTAAAAAGCAATCAGGTTGCTAATAATGGAAGCAGGATTTCCAGAAGCACAGAATTAGTTGGGTAACAAAAATATGCTTTCAAGTTATGTGAAATAAAAGACAAAACCATAAACTGCTAACACAGGGTTAGTGATGAAAATTTAAGACTAGCCAACAGTAAAATGAGGACTCACAGTCAAAAATACGTGAGCTTCCTTCTGCTGACTGTCTTTCCCTGTTGCTGCTTTGTGTCTGGGGAGAGCACCCAGATAGACCAGGCCTCAGGCCTTCACCTGGGAGCTCCTGGAACGTGGAGCCAGGTGCAGGCAGCTGTGGTGTTTCTGCAGCTGATTCGAGCTATCAAGCAAGCATATCATCAAGTTATCTTTTTGGCTGGCATCTGCACTCCAGATTCCCTTTACAAGACAGAACCAGATCTCATAAGACCCTTTATAAGAGCTGTCCTGTGACATAAAAGAGTGCTTCTATTTGTAGATAATCAAAACCAGGCAAGTAAGACAAAGCATACATATAGGATACATATAGGATATGTATTTCCCCTAGGAGTGACCTTGGAGTGACCAGCCACTTGACAGCTCACCTGCATTAAGCCCTAGATCAAAGTGGGACAGTCTCACGGAAGTTGCTGGGTTACTATTCTGCATGGAGAACGGGCAGGAAAGTAGGTGGGACTTTAAAATAGGTCAGTTCACAAAACTTAACTCACATATTTTAAATACTGCCTAGAACATAAACTAGGTAAGGTCTTAAAAAGCTGCCAGAGGTCACAGTCAGCCTTACTTACTACTCACTGGGACCAAGGGAAGTACTCACCAATAGGACCATCTTCGTCTCTAGTGTATATGCTGTTTAAATAGATGTTATTTAACTCATCAGTTGAGGCACCTTCTAACCCCACTTATTTTCCCAGCCTAGATAAGTCTTTTTTTTTTTTTTATTATAGGTAAATGATGCACTCATTGTTACCCAAACGCTTTACTGCTTAGCTGAGCTTAAGCTTGTTTCTAGTTCAATCAAAATAACATGGGAGCAATACGGAAGCTGGGCTTTTAACAGAGCTGTGCTTGCTGGCACCAGCTGTTTTATTGCTTGCTGAGAAGATGGTAAGGCGCTGCATAATGATATCAACAGCTTTTCTACTCACTGTTGTACATTGTAGGCCCACTAG
This sequence comes from Fulmarus glacialis, assembly GCF_000690835.1. Classification (NCBI taxonomy): domain Eukaryota; kingdom Metazoa; phylum Chordata; class Aves; order Procellariiformes; family Procellariidae; genus Fulmarus; species Fulmarus glacialis. The sequence continues at coordinate 5,687 of NW_009197890.1, read as the reverse complement.
CATCTACTGTTTTATATGACATGATGGAAGGCACTGCATTTGTGGCATTAAAACAAACAAAAAATAGAAACTATAATGCATCACAAGAAATATGGAAATCCCTGTGACTGGTGCAGAGCAAGATGCAGGGGACTGGCCTTTCCTTCCTGAGGAGTGACAAGCACAACACTGAATTAGTGGCACTTCACTAGTCTAAAACATGCTCTCTGAACGCTAACCCACTCCACCTCCACTGCTCCTGCCTATTCCACCACAAGGACTTTTACGTTTAGTACACACTCTTCAAAGGCTATTCTTTCTATGAGTCATCTTTGGGGTGGGGATCAATAACGTATCTTAGGGATATTCATTTATACTAGCAACTTACTCATTGCAGTGATATGAACATTTACTAATTTGTGTCATTTTATATTGCCAGACTGTTTGAGAGTGCTAGCAAGGTTTTGCTGAATGCTGTTAATTATGTCACTGCTACTGAGCAGTAAAAAAAAAACAACAAAAAAAAACAAAACAAAAACCACCCCCGAACAACCCACGAAGATCACTTCAATACAGCACCTAAATCTTTTTACTTTTAAATAACTGGAACAACCAGACAGAAAAACTACCAAATACATTGAGACAATAGAGTTCCTACAGCTGTATTGGAACAATTGCATCAAAGATATGAAAAGGATAATATTTATAGCAAGATATACAATAGTGTTTTACTTATGCAAATAGAGAAATTAATGAATTTGTCCAGCTTATGTGTTTTCCCAAAATAAAGTGAATTTCCAAACCAGACACCTTTTTTGACTACCAAAAGTTGTCTGTGATGACACCATTCAGCTGAAGCCTATGCATATACTGCTATCAAATGGATATTTCTTTTTTTGTAATTTTGGAGTTGTTTCTTCTGCAGCATGTTTTGCAATACAACCTGAATACTCAAGGAGGCTTATTCCATTAGACTTACCAAAAGAATTTGCTAAATATTGGCAAAAAGTTTTGACTCTTATTCAAAACAACTGTAGCTTTCCTCTAATTATTTGTGCCAACATTTCACTGTATATGGTCTTAATCACAATGACTAGAAATGGAGCTGCAGAATATTGAAAATAAACGTTCTGCATGCATAAATCCCTGCAACACAAAAAATTCTGTTTTCAAAACAGGTTTCCTTTGTCTCTATTCTGCCCTCCAGTGGTTTAACAACGGGACATGTCAAGATAGATCAAACCAAAAAGCACCAACCAAAACATACTAGCCTATTCCTCTACCTGGCTGACGTACTGATGGGTGCGAGAAACAGGAGTGGTCAAATGCTGAAAATATCATATTTTTAAAAAGATAAAAAAAGAGATCATTTTTTGTCTGATAAAGTTAATAAAACAGAGTTCCTGAGATAAATGCTTCTCAACCCTGAATAAGCTCATTAAGAAGTAAAATCACTTTGCAAGTATAATTTTCAAAGCCTCGTGTTGAAGACAGACTTTAATTGGATCTTTCTGAATTATATCAGAGATGTACATGCCTACCAATACAGTAAATTGACTGTTGATGCCAAAGGAACTATAGCCTTTGGTCATGGTTTATTCTTGTGAAACGCAATCTCTTTTTATTGGAAGAAATTTCTATTCTGACCTAAACTCTTTCAAAGTGACTGTAAAAGTGCATTTTCCCAAAGTGACTTTGTCTTGTACACTATATTTGGGAATGTGCTTGGTGTTATTTGCTATGGCATCGCAATCCAGAGAACACAGATGTGAGGGTGGCAGTGGACTCTGTGTATGCATGATGTATACCCTGTAAATATAATTCAAAAGCACCACTGACACATTTTTACTTAGAATAAAAATTCAATTTTTGTCCTCTTCTGAAATTCCTGTTTTCCCCTGCAAGAAGAGAAAAGAGAGCTCAGATTTTAATGAGGTGCAGATTCTTTGGACCAGCATGAAGGCCTGCGCCTGACCATCACTGCATGGTGTGGTGCCTACCTGATGGATTTTATGCTGTGAGCACATAGATGGTAAGTACTATCATTAGCAGAGGAGGCCAGCAGGAGGAGTGAAGGAAGCTCTCCTCTCCCGGCTCTTACCTCTGGGGCTCTACCTGCACAGCTGTCCTCAGAGATAAGTGTCTCACACTCCTGAACCATGGGCGTCAGGTTTCCCCCTAGTTTCCCCTTAGTCTGCTGTCTATTGCCCATTTAAGACCGTACAGAGCCAAGACCTTCTTGTTTTCTTCTCTCTCAGGTTACTCTACCTGATATAGGTGGGGTTTGTTCAGGATTTCTTCTGACGTTCCCAGATGCTGTTTTTCAACCTGTGGTTTGACCTTCCTATGTATTTTTTCCCGGCGGCAATGTTCTTTCTAATTCTACCTTGTTATAACCTTCCCTGTTTTTTGTCTCTCTCTGTCTCACACACACACCTTTCCCTGCTTATATATCTTAACTGTGTGGTAGGATAGGCCCCATACTACACATCTTCCTTTACTGTTGGTTACTGGCTGAAGAAATACTTGGGAACACGGCACTGGGTAGGACCAGTCACAGAGTGATGTCCTGAACTGTAGTTGCAGTCACAGCTAAAATGCGAGGAAACTGCTCAACACTGTAGCAGCTCATTATAATACCCCATTTCAGCAGCAAATCACAGAGTGGCAGAAGACCATTTTCACAAACCCAGGGTTGGCTGAGGAACAGCCCTGCAGTCTCCTCCTTCCCCAATTCAGGCAATAGGTTACAATCAATGAGATTTTTAAAATAATACCTCTAGGACTCTTTTTACATCACTCCTGGTTTTGAGCCTTAAACTTTTCTTGAAAACCAGGAAAGCCACTGTCTTCCAAGTGTAAACTGAGATCCTCTCTTAACAGCGGGAATGCATTTGTTATGATCCTCAGAAAAAAAAAGTATCTAGAGAGTTTCAGCCAGACCTGTGATTCTTCTTACTAAGCCATGGAAAGTGTGCATTTAAACAGCAACAATACTGCTTTGCCATATAGCTCTGCTATAAGAGCTTATTATGATCCTTAATCAGTCAGTGTGTTAGGTCCCCCGAGTCCAGAAACCTATCGGGATATGGAGACAGTGCTCCTGCCCATAGCACCAGCTTAAAAATTAATGAGTCAAACCTTCTTCCCCTGTCCCCTGCATTAACCTTTGTCATAAATGCACGAGTTGGTTTCTAAATAATAAAGATAAGTGACTTGAAATAGTCTGTCATTTTTTAAACCTCTAAATCACATTTTCAACTCTTTATAACACCATGAAATCTCCAATTCTCAAAATACCCAATTTGTTATGATTAAAAAAAATGCACATCCAAAGAGAGCAGTCCATGTTAGTTTGTTCCTTGTCATTATGGATACTTTACCTGCTGAGAAGGGGTTTAAAAAAGAAAAAACCCTCATCATTCCCTCAGCCACAGCAAGTAGATGAATGTTAATTATTTCTACACCAGTAGTAGGGGACCTTTGTTCCACTTCGACAAAGCCTAGGAGAGTACTAATTTTGTTCTGCAGTATAATGTGGGTGGAAAAGAGTCTTTTCCAGTGGAAGCTTATGAGCTTATTGCTCATACTACCCAGCACTGTGCAGCACTATGAACAATACAATGCCACAGTAGCATTCGGGCCACATCAGTGCTTAAGTAGGATGCAGATACAAACCGTTACTCTGCTGACCAGGTGGCATTTGACACCCTCCATGTCCATGTGTTCTTACTTAGTGCACAACACACATTGATTTAGTGTGGAGACTCCATGCCCTGGTTTTCCTTCCAGTTTCTGCCACTCACTTTCCATTCAAAGCCTAAGCAAATATCTTAGTGGAGTTTTAGTATCTAAGGCTAAAATTATGAACCATTCCTTTCCCCTGAATATAAGCTGCCTCAATTCCTACTGCATTTTTTTACGTTAAAGCTCCCTGGAGGTTCACACCTCTGCACATACCCAGAATCAACCCTGCATTGAGACCTGCACCTAGTCAAGATCCAAAACTCAGCTGTTTCTCTGCCTGTGTCCTGCAAGACACATGTGATAGTAGGTATTATTAAAGAATGCGTAACACACAGAGACAAGACTGCGTTCCTTACGAAGTAAGTACCAATTACTGTGAAGTTCTGATACGCAGTACTGGATATTATTTTTACAATAGCCTGATTTTGAGAAGTGGGAGATATAAGCTCATTTGTCTCCCAGGGAAGGGTTGAAGGCCATGTCCCTCACCTTCCCAACAGAACTGGCTATTCAGCCACCGTCCAGTCTGTGGAAGGTACACCGAGCGGTACATGATTCAAGATTCACAGGTGGACAAGGTCTTTTTAGCATACTCACTTTGGAGAGGTTAGGGCCACTGACTAAGCGTGGCTAGACTAAGTTCTGGTCCCAGGTCCCATTTTGGATTTTAGAAATTAGCTGGTAAAAACCAAAGTGACCACCACAAAGGGCCGAGACAGAGGTTTGCAGCTCAAATGCAGCAAGAGGAGACAGAATGAAGTTATGAGCATGACTTTGAGAAGCAAACAGACACAAAAATTCTTGTGCCCAGAGCTTGTTCTAATGAAACGGGGCACCATTTCTGCTCATTGTATGGAAAACATACATGCACCTTATGAATGTTTTGAACAGTCAGTCTAGATAATCCCAAAACCGTATTTCAGGTTTGTAACGCAGCTTTTCCTGTCAAATGGGAGCGACCAAGCCTTAGCCGTCCCTGTCTGCCCAGGAAGTCACAACTTTATGAAACATGTCCACCGTTATACAAGTAAGAGTAGCATTTTTGCACAGACAACCGATACCTCGGGGGAGACCGATTTCACAGTTAGAATTATAATTGACCTAATATGAACAAGGAAGCCCAAGGCACACATGAAGCACAATGGAGGGATGGCAACCGATATCTGAAAAGGAGTTAGACTCCTATATACCTTTACAGTCTGGAGCATAACTGTTGATACGTGGAGGGCACTCCAACACCACGGTGATGGACAGTCCTAAAAAAAAAATCTCAGAAGAGGTCAAAATCTGTTCTTGTTTCACCTCCCATTTCTGAATACTTCACTTTCAATCAACTGAATTGCATTATTCAAGATTTCCCCCATGACAGCACACTGAGCTGCTTCAGTTGAAGCCTTGCTTTAGGTCCACATTACAAAGACTTGAAATCCATGAGCTAAGTTTTCCTCTCAGTGTCACCAGAGTAACTGAAATAGTAAAGGGAGTTTCTCTGATCTCACACAACTAACTATAAAGGGAGGGTAACATTTGGCTCTAGCTGAGAACATTAAAACATTTTGATTGATCCTTGTGAGCCATTAGGAAATGCCATCAGTACCTGCGTACCGACACAATTGTTGTTTTGGGTAAACTTCTGTTGTGCCCGGAACCAAGATTATACAATATACAATAAGAAACGGAGAACAGGGCACAAGCTTCCCATTCCTGTCCCACCACATGACACACTTTTTTCCAAAGGGAATGTTTAAACATTCTCTATTTAATGTTTAATCACAGATGTGCAGAAAAGGGGAAGGAAAAAAGGGAATTAATGATTGCGTTACTAAAATTAGTTATAAACACCTGCAAAATTATTCCATTCATTTACCATAATAAGTGGACGTGGAGAAGGAGATTGGAGCCATCTTTAATAATTTTTAACAACTGTTAATAATAATCTCCATTATTATTATTATTATTAT
>NW_009197889.1:7473-12784 GCF_000690835.1 Fulmarus glacialis | reverse complement strand
CGGGGCCGCCTCGGCTTCCCTGGTCCTCCGCCTTGGGCTTCCCTGCCGGGCTGTGCTCTCCCTTCTGTTCTGTTTGCTGTCAGTTAAACGGAACGGATTACGTCAATAAATAACCATTAAAAAGTCGATCCCAAACCAACTCCCTGCTACCGCAGATTTTTTTCCCCCTCCTTAGTTGTCTGTGAGAAAAGTTTTGGGGGGTTGTTTTCCTGAGCAGTGTCTCCTTCAGATCTTCTGTTAGCGTTTTCAGGTTTTGTGTATTCATGAGTTTGGTATTCGGTTTTAACATAGATGTGCATATTTGCGTGGAAGACTTAATAGTTCTTTCTTTTCCCGCTTCTCTCATTTGTCACCCCATCCTCTTTTTCATGCTTATTCCTACAATCATCGCTTATTCTGTAAGTGCCGTAAGTACCTAAATACTGAAACCAGTGACAGAATCATTATGATAGATGATATCTGCCTTGGTAAACAGAGGGTTAGCTGTAGCTTTGGGAATAGATTTCCTTAAAATTGCTAAGCCTTCTGGCAGTTGACTTCACCATCACCTTCAAACTTCGCAAGTCAGGTTAGTGTGCGCTGAGGAATGGGGAGGCAACAAAAGACATTCTTACACTTCAGAAAGGAACCCAAATACAGAGTGAGTATGGATGGGTTATTTTGTGGATAACAAAAGTGGCGATTGTAGAACAAGCATGACAATTTTACCTCTGCTAACTACAGCACAAAAATGCTTCTTGCTGAATGCTTATTATTGTATTTGCAGATTGACTTCATATGTACCACATGTGCTTATTGTTGTTGCGTTGTGATTTCAAGCTTTTATGAAGTGATAAGCCACATATTAATAGTTTTAACAGAAGGTGCTCTAGTTGTTAACATGGTAACACCTTGCAAGAACAATATGTTATGTCCATTTTTGGCTCTAGAAATATGCAACGTTCTGCACTTCAAAATACATAAGGTAAGTGCCTAGTTAGTACTTAGATCTGCTCAATATATTATCTTCCACAAATTCCTACCCTGTTGCTCAGTCCTGCTATAAAAATTTGCTGCTTCAGACTGCAAAATATTAATTCATTTCCCAGGAATCTCTTTGGGTACAAGCTGCGAAAGTGGATCTGGAAGTTGCAAGCACATTTGCTCTTGCTTAATCTTACTCAAAACTGAACTGATTGCTAACACTAGTATAGTAACAGGTGTTCAAATACATCCAAGTAAGTTATTACCCTAGCGTGGAGGAGTCTTTTTTTTTTTCCTGATCACAGTCAGCTTATCAGTGGCATATGGACGAAATCCTAGTCACATTCAGCTCAGTAAAAATTGTGCTGTTACTACTGTAAATGAGTTTCATAGTAGGAGGATTCCAGCCTATGACTGCAGCTGATGTCAATGAAAATTTTCAAAATAAGGTACCAGGTATACAATGGTCAGAGTGGCCCAAAGAAAATCAAACAGTGATATTTTGATAACAATAAAAATTAGGGAGCTTTATATTTGTTTACATTCTGGATATCTTAATAAACAACGTAAAATCAAAAGAAGTTAGCGTGTTAAAACTTTCCTTTAGTTGCATCACAAAGGGGACAGACGAGGATAAAAATACCAACTTTGATGTTGTCGTGGTTCCCAGCTGAAACCAGGACAGATGTCTTTACAGTAACTCCTTTCAACCTGCCCTTCTGAGTAGGCAATGCATGAAAGCGTTTGCCCATGAGTAGTGTCTTATTAAACTGCGATGATTTGATGTGACATATTTTTCTCCCAATTTGCATACCTGATAATAGACTTCCTAAATATCACCTTCAGGTCCATTGGCAAAAAAGTAACCCAGCTGAAAGAAACGTTGGATCAAATGTTGGTGATGGGATGATCTCAGGGCTGCGTCTGAATGGGAGACAAAGGGTTCGGGCCATTAAAAGCTATATGGTCTATTGCCATGCTAATGTTGAGTTCTTTGTGTAGTGTGGGCTTGTTGCCTCGTAAACATGTTTCCATGACTCATTAAATCCTCTGAAATAAAAGCTTTCACAATTCCAGTACAGTGGAGCAGTCATTTTTTGATTTAATTATAAACAGGCTAGATAATGAGCTACCTAACTTGTCGCCTTTTCTGAAGGAGGAGAATGGTTCGTGACCTCTCCTTTCTCTAAACAGTACCAAAATCCACTTTATTTGAAAGATGAAGGAATGGAAAGTCCTTGACAAATTTTGCATAAGCAAATGCCCGCTGGGCGACTAATATTTTACGTAACAAGTAAGAATATATATCTTGTGAACCTATTTAGTATTCAGCTTAAGATAATATAGTAACCATAGCAACCCCTTATCACCTGTTTGAGACACTGCAACATCTTAATGAAATGTGCACCAAAAGCCCTGCTAATATTTGTAAAATGCTGATGATGTTATCTCTTGGAGAGAGCTACACTGAAAGATAAATGGGTAAAAATGCTTGAGATTCATGATTCCCCTGTCTACTATCTGCTTTCTCCTTGCCCTTCTACTTTATTTGTATGTATCAGTTTTATTTATCACAACCAAAAGATTTATGGGTGCAAGGAGTCACTGGAGGGAGCAGCATGGTGGACATACATCACTCTTCACCCACAGCATGCCCATAATAACTACCCTCGGTTAAGTGCTCTGAAGGATTTAGTGGGTTGTAGTGGCCAAACAGAGGCAACATAAAGGGAAAGGTTTCCTAAAAGGGTTGAACACGGGAATTCACAGGAAGGCACCCAAAATAACGAGGTAAGTGCAGATCCCTCCCCTTGAAGCAGTTATCAATTTACAAAGCCAGTTGTGCCATTTACTTTATTTGCAGGCTTCGGAATCCCGTGAAGCTGTAACAATAATGATCTTTCTGGCTGTAGAGACAGCTTCTGCCATTTTAGACTTTGCATTTCAGGTGCTCTCCCTTCTCTTTCAGCTTCCAAGCTGCAAGTGGTCAGAGCTTTACGCTTCTGAAGTCTAGAATGTGGATATGGCAGGTGAATTTTTCTGTGGGGTTATTTCTGTGCTGCACAGCTCTAAAGCATCCTCTAAAGGATGCCGGGATGGCCTGCAGAGCTCCCCTGCTGAAGTGTCATCACCTTTTCCCAAAGGACTCTGTGCTTTGTCCTTTTTTGTGGTGGACTTTATTTTCCCAGTCTATAAACTACTTAGAGAGGCAGGTGGTTATCAGTTATCTGAAGACCCCAGTGAATTTAGAGTTCTTTTGATAAAACATATATGGAAACTGTGTTTAAATCAGTAAAGCGTTTCATTTCAAATCCTCAGTATGATTCTTCTTTCTCTCTCACTTCAGTGTGAAGTGCAGTATACCATCTATATATATTCTTCCACTCCTGAGTACGCATGTAGCAACATCAACGGTTGCCAAGTGATTTGGTGATCAGGCAACATGGTGCACAATTCAGCCTAATTCCTCTGGATGTGCTGAAGGATCTTCATGTCTAATTTTGGTCTTCATGTCTAATTTTGTAATACAGCACCACGTATTACCAAGTTCTTCACTGTTAATTGCAGGTGGTAGATAGGAAACTGAGAGCACGGAAAGCATGGGTGGCTGGAGCTGACAGGATTATCAGGACATCACTCCCCATTTCCGTTGACATAAAGGACCTTCTTGGTGCCCAAGAGGTGTGAAAAACTCCCTTTATGAAGTGGGAGTTAGGACCTTTGCATATCATTGCAGTTTCATAGTGTATTACAGCAAAATACGAGCTAAGGAAGATGTTGGAACAAGAGGGAGAGAAAGTATGAGCATATGTGACAAAGTGTGGCCCTAGGGATCAAAATCTACATGAAGTAGCTTAGAAGGCATGCATTAACCTTTACTGTTGGGGTAATGTGCAGTAGCAGCTACTTCTGTACTTTTTTTTTCCTGCTGTTGGTGCAAAATAATGATGTCAGAGAGTGTGTTGTTGCAGGCAGGGTTGAGTCTCCCTGTAAATAAACACATGTACTCATGATATAGGACACACTGGGCAATATCTGCAAATTTCAGCATTGAAGTGACAAACACAGACTAATAATAAACTGTGGAAGTAAGAGATGCAAAAATTAAAGCCTAGTGGTGAGCATTTTATTTCTGTGCTGGGCTTCATATTGCACAAGTCTTACCCAAATAAGATTTTTTGAGTATCTTCATGAAAAAGTTTCACACCAACTATTGAAAATATAGTTTTCATGGACCAGTCTGGTTTTTTATTTTAGTATTTTTTATAAGGGTAGCTTATAAAGTAAGAATCAAAGGATTGGATTATAAAACTGGTTTGCCTGGAACCTAGAGAAGTACATTATCTTTGCAGTCATTGTCTTTTATTGCCAGTGCCATTTAAGAAAAAGGGAGGCCTGAAGAGGGGACACATCTGGAAATGTGAGCTAAATAAAGTAAAAATTCTTTTGGAAACTGGTAAACCTACACTATGGAATTAAAAGGAATGAGGGCTCATAAAAGTACCATCTGAAAATGGTTTAAAGGTTAAAAAAGGGCTACTTGGCACAGATAGAAGGGTGAGACCCGACCAGACCAGTCCTCCCAGGGCAGTCCTCCCAGTGGGCCTATTTATAAGTATACCATTTCTAACCCCTCCTTAGCTGGTGTACACATAAATAATTTTAAGCAATGCTCCCGGTGAGAAAAAGCATTAATGCGATAGGGAAGACTCTCTGAAACTGTCTCTTATTTTACTGCTGTGACTAATGCTTTGTGATACCTGCCCACATCCTTGAATTACTTGATTTAAAATCCTCTGGTGAGAAGGTTCTTTTGATTTTCTTCTAAATTCTTTGCCTGTTTTTCTCATTTGAAATCAGAAGAATGTGATTTTTTTTGTGTAAAACTTCCCACATAAATATACTACATAGTCAGTGCCAAGGGCCTCGCTGAAGCAGTGGGAAGGGAAGGGATAGTAATTCGATATTTCATAGGTAATCTGACCTTGATGGTAACCCCAGTGAACTCCAGAAGCTTATGAGTCAAATCATGAGTCACATATGTTAACAAATTCTCAGTCATATAAAGAGGTTTTCCTGGGCAGAGTCTAAGGACTTCAGGTTTGGGTTTAGGCTTTTTGTTGTCATTCCCCAGCCCACCCCCTGCAGACCTCATCTCACCACAAACATTGCAATCCATTGGTATCCTGGCTAGGGAAATATTTCGCTCAGTTCGCTCAACCTTAAGACTTCTTTCTTTTTGACGGAGAAAGTCTGAGCATATACATTTATTTTTACTTGAAGAATTTGAATATATTTCTCTTACACATTCACACGTGCACACACAATTTTCTAGAAGTAATTTCAG
>NW_009197889.1:0-7380 GCF_000690835.1 Fulmarus glacialis | reverse complement strand
CCTGCTTATGAAGAGCCTATGCTGCCCTGATTACAATGATGTTTAAAGATGTTTTAGTATTTATGGATTTATTGTCTCCTTTATTATTCTTAGGAAAATAAAGGCAGCTTCAATACACAGTTTGAGAATTAAAATGGAAGAGATGAAGTGCCTTGCCCATGGACAACAAGCAGTTTACAGGTTGCAGTTTATATTACTATTGTTTAAGATACAATCCTGAGTCACTTTACTTCACAAGGTTTGCATGTGACCCTGTTGCTGTATAGCTGCAGACAGGTAACTTCTGCATCTCCTGTCCCAAGAGGTTGCCTGCTTCACAGAAGGCAGCTGGCATGGGTAGCTGGGGCACTGGAGAAAAGACATAAATGAGAATTCCCTACGGGAATATTCTTGGGGAGGTTCAACTGCAAAAAATAATTTTTTTATGAAATTAGGTTTCATGAGAAAATGCAGATTGTTGACAAATTTTTCTGCCTAGAAAAATGAAACAAAAGATTTTAGTCTGACCTGAACTTTTAGACAACTTCGGCTGTGTTTATCTGAGCTGAAACATCTGATTTCAAGTCAGTATTGGTTGGTTGTCCCTCCAGCGGCAGTTTGCTTCATGGGATTTGTAGAGAGATGTCCGAGCTCCTTTTTTACCTCAGTGTGACCAAAGCTGTGTAGTGTCATTCCAGGGAAATACAGCAGAACTTCGAAATATGAAAAGTTTTCTGAGAACAAGAAATGTGGAGAAGAAAAAATGGTGCAGAAATATTCCAGTTTTTCGTGTTAATGCCTTGCCTCAGCTGGGGGGTTGAAAAGATATTAAAATGCCAGCATTTCTTCTGTCTTGGAAAGTTTTGCAACACGGAGTAGATCTCTCTATAATTCTTCCTGGACATGGCATAGTCCCGACAGCGCTTAGAGTTTCTCACTTCTGGCACAGACTTCTGCATGGCCTATGATATGCCTAACCTGCTGTGTGCGGGTTGAAGAAAAGCTCTCTTTTAGCGCAGAATGGCTTAATTGTGAGAACACATTTTTTGGTACACCTGTGGTTAGGGGGTTTCATTTGGAAAGGAAGGATTTGCATGGTTTCGCTAACATGCAGATAATGGGAGTCGGAGTAGGTACCTGCTTGCTTCAGGTGACAATCGATCAGTTTAGGTTTTAACTTGTGTCAGTGAAATTGTGGCCAGATGACTCTTCATCGAATCTGTGTGATCATACGTTTGGATATAACTCCTGGAATAGCAGAATGGTATTGGTTTTGACAGCTACTGCTTGATGTTTGGCTGTCAGAAGCATCTATCATACAACTTCTGCTATTTGCCTGAATCTTTATTTGCTTAGCTTGAGTCATTGCATGACTGATTTTTGCAATCGGTCACTGAATAAGTAGTTGGTACAAAATGCAATGAGATAAAGTTACTCTTTTTTTTCTATGCTAATACGGGTTAGCATAGAAACATAAGGCAAATCTTGTCTTGTTACTTTATCATTCTTGTTTTCATGGAGACTTTTAAAGACTGGAATATTAAGAAAAAAATGGTGTCATTTAACTATTATCTATTACTTTTAAGAGTAATGAGGTATAATTATCACTGAAGTATCAACTAATTGTAAAACCCTAGGAAGTAAAATGGAGAAACAATGGTAAACTAATTATGATTTCCGTTTAATTCTGCATGTATATATACTAGAGAACAGATGTTTTAGAAACTCTGAACCTTTATAGCATCCTTCTTTGTCAGTCTTTTTAACTTACTATACTTCATATCATTTTGGAATAGACTATCAGAGTCTTCTTATCACTAATTTATTACACATGAATGTGCACCAACTTGTTCAGCCTAGCAGATCAAGTATCTGCCTCATAGCAGATGTGGTTAAAATGAAATCCAGCAGATACTATCTTTTGATTAAAATACCTTAATCAAAAAGTCTAGTCAGCGTTGTCATTAAGGCAAGTGCAGATGGACCGTTTTTTAACCACCTTTCTGTCTGTCTGAGCTGTGGATTGCTTAGATTGCGTAAGCGATGGAGGAAGAAGTTGTCCTGAAGACATCTTCCATTCTCTTGCCTGCGGCTGGTGCAGCCCCAAGTGAGATCAGAGCAGTTTGAGGGATGCTGTAAATAACCAAGTGAGGGCGAATGGTCATCTGAGGACCACTCCACCAAGAGGACTGCAGGATGCTCTGATTTTTCTCATCTCTGTCTGTTTTAGTGATACCCTGCCAAAAGGCTGAGTCATCTTGCTTGAAAGGCAATGAATTTCCCAAAGGTCTGCCTTAAGGACATCTTTGTGCACTGTGGCTTTCAGTGTGTATTTGTAAATATTTAAGGATGTCTGACATTGCTGGTCTTATTTTTAAACTTCAGTTGGAAAATGTGTGTGCATTTAAATACCTATGAGTCAGACACTCTGCCAAGGTAATTACTTTATCTTCACTGCATTCACCGCCGCTATGTTGATAAAAGCAGTTAAGTACTGCTTTGTGAGATCCAGCTCTGCACATTCTTATATTCACAAATATTAGCTATATATTTTAAAATCATTGTGTGACACTTTCACATCTTGAGAACAGTTTTTCGTATTAACACTATTTCAGAATTTTTTCATTTTTTATACTATCTTCTCAGAAGTTTGTCTTCATCTTGCAACCTCCTATTTTGTGCCAGTTCTTCTGGAGGTTATTTTTACATTCCAATGTTGCCTTGAGTTATATATTCTAGTGTTATCTGGGGTTATTAAATAGTATTTTGTATTCTGGACATCCTGCTCTTCCTGTAAGTGCCAATTTGAAACTGCCAAGGGAGGGACTATCAAAACCATTAGAAATTAATTTCAACACCAATAGTTTGGGTGTGAATATTACCTTTTCCTCTCAAAGTGCAACAGCTTAGCTGTTTGTTTAATTTAAAAAAGCATGTCTTTGTTTTTATCAGTTGTCTATATTGCAAATTAAAGGCAATCTATTTGTGATTGACTTCATACCTGAAGATGTTGATTTTCAAGCTAGGTTTGTTTCTTTCTAACCGATGTGCCGGGTCACGTTTTTCCCTGCTGCAACGCTTTCACTCCTACCATATAATCAGATCCTGGGGTCTGGTCTGTCTCTATTTGGCACAGCTCTGTAAGGAGACAGTGTGGTTCTTCTGTCTTTAGCGTATATTGAATTCTCTGGGCCCAGAAGGATTTCCATGGCAGCTGGAATTCAGCTAATGAGAGAAAGTCCTTTTCTCCACTTCCCGTTCTGCGCTCCCCCTGCAGCTGGTGCAGACCTAGCTTGGTCTGGACTACATAAAATTGTGTTACACCAAAAAAACTCCAGTGACCGAGTAATTCCACATTAGGTTGCTTTGCATCTGGTCCACCAGTTCAAAACTGTTCCTGTGTTTGGTTATTTGTTGGAAAGGATGAAGCTAATTAAGGAAGGTTTAGTTAACGAATCAGAATAAGCAGAAGTTTCAGATTTTGAAACAGTGCTAAATTTTTGGTAGGTTGTCCTTGCCTTGTCACAACTTAAAACCTTCAAACATGTCCACTGCATTGATGAGCACTGAACTAAGCCTCATCCCACTAAACTCAGCTGAATGTTTCCAGAATGAGAGTTGACGTGCTGACAAAGAACGTACAACACCAGGTTTACTATGTTTTAGTAAAAATATGTGATATTTGTACATAATGTACAATTTGTAACTGGTATTACATGGTGGTGGGTTTTGCTGCATGTTTATAGGAACTCTCAAAGCTTTTTGGCTACCTAAGCCAGCTCAGGACACATGCTAAAATTACCTCCTTATCTTAAGTAGCAATAGGAGGCAGGATTGTGAGTTAGCACCCAACACCCTGAGCTCTCACCAGTACCTGCTAACTACTTTCGCCAGGTCAGGAGCAGAACAGCATGGACCACACTGAAGTTCTTGCTGGTCAGTGCTGCTGGTAATGGAAGCCCAGCTAAAGTTATCCCGCCTTACCTCTGCGTTAGTGAATGGGGCAACGTGGTGCTTGAGACATGAGGCTAGATGGAGGCTTGCATGTCTGCCCTTTTTGCCTGGGAGGTGCTTGGTGTGTGGTAAGGAGTGTGGCAGACACCTGCAGTGAGCAGCAAGGTCAGAGCCACTTCGGTACCTCTGTGTCTGCTGGAGTCACTCACAACTCTGAGGGCAGGTTAAACCGAGGTTTGATGATTACTACTGATAACCAGAGTTCACAGAACGTAAAACTGCCAATGGTTTGGTGTACTTGTGGCCATTTGTCTTTTAACTTGAATTAATTCCGTAAGAATCCTCCAAAACTATTGGGCTCCCGGACCTGACTTTGGTCTTGCTTATACAGACCTTTGCTCCCAGTGATGCCTGAAGTTACACCTGGCACCACCCCCCTGGCTGCCCTTACCTCTGTAGGTTTCCACTGGACAGACTGTAGAAGTTTCCTCCTTCAGGGACAGAGTCTTCTTTCACTTCCCCAAAGACCGCATGACTTTCTCGTGCACGCACATACGCTTGGGTTATAGATGTGAAACTTGGATATTCAGAGGAAGGTGTGAAAAACAGCACTTGCCTTTTCTTGCATCCCAGGTGGCAATTCCTCTTCCTCGCATCTAGCTGTACCATTGTGTCTTTGGACGCTGACCTCTTTCAAAACCAATTCAGATGTGGACCCTCTCTCTTCCTCTCCTGCCACTCAGAAGACCTGAAGAAGTTAAGTGCAGAACCTAGTTTTCTGAATCCACCGCATGTGACAGTACTGCTGCCGTGCGGGTTGATCACAAAGCACGTTCCTCAAAGGTGGAAAGTGAATGGCAGAAGTAGAATGGTGGCTGTCTATGACACTTGGTCCTTTCAGTAAAAAAATAGTCTGCACCCCACCCTGAACATGGTCAGGGTGAATTTTTTTTTAACTATTTTATTTTTTTGCTAACACTAAAAATGAGTTTTCATCCTATAGAACTAACTCTTTTTTTGATGCCATATTCTGCTGAGTTTCCAGAAAAATGCAATTCCCATCCCATCCTGTAAGGAGTGCGTGTTGTATATGAAACGGTGTGCATTTCCAGAAAAGTTCTGCAACTGTTTTATCTTTATAATGTTGGAGTTTTTACTGAATCTTTTGCTATGTTGCCACATGAAACTTGGAAACTGTCCTCAGAATCCCCTTCTCAAAGCTCTGAAACCAAATACAAGGTTTTGGGGTGAATGCTTTATAATCCTTTCTGATTTTGTAAGTTTTACCCCTTTTGCTAAATCACCTTCACCAGGGAAGTTTATCCCTAAGGCTCTAACTACTTCAGAAAAGCATTTTTATGCTTCCTTTGAATGCGTCCTGGAGAGGATTCTTCTAGATTTAACCACAGTAAAAGGTCTTTTGCATACCACATACTCATTTCATGTGACACGTGTCCGCTGAGCTATGTTTGGGGAACAGAGGACAAGTGTTAAGTGCTCTTAATGCACCTCGCTCTGTGCGTTGCAGCTGCTTTGAGCTGTTGTGCAAGTGGCCAGGACTGGGCCGTCCCTGGAGGATCACTAAGTTGTCTCCCCGTTGGCTAGTGTGAATGGCTGGTCTTACCCTTATGCAATGTGCTGTGTCGATCCCTGGAGATAGCTGGTTTGTGTTGTACGTTAAAGCTTATCACTGGATCCTTCCATCATGGACCAGGCAAGAACACCGTAGGCCCCATCGAGGATCACTAAGTTGTCTCCCCGTTGGCTAGTGTGAATGGCTGGTCTTACCCTTATGCAATGTGCTGTGTCGATCCCTGGAGATAGCTGGTTTGTGTTGTACGTTAAAGCTTATCACTGGATCATGGACCAGGCAAGAACACCGTCGGCCCCATCGGATAAAGTGCAATAGTGCTTTAAATCAAGCTTTCCCTCCGTCCGTGCCTTGCTTCTGAGCTACGCAGTGCGAATATTACGCAAACTCCTTTCTTGGTTGCACTTCTAAGAAAAATCATTATTGTCTTTAAATGGGAAAGCAAATGAATAAAGTTTTCAGATCTTTTCTTCCTTTCCCTCTGACATACCCAGTGTTGGAGCCTATCACTCCTATCATAACCTATCATGAGTTAAAAGGAAATATATTTTAGGAAGCCTTTAATTAAAATCCTGGCAGCCCATCGTTGTAACATTTTTTTTTCCTGCAGCTCAATTCAATAAGATTTCTTGTACTGATAGGGATTTTTCTGGATAGTGACTACTTTTTGCCTTGGTAAATAAAGCCCTTGCAGAAGCAAATCCACAATATTGGGGCTTTTCTTCAGACATCAGATTTGCCTGATTGTCCCCTGAGATCAAAAGACAGATTTCCATTTAGAGCGGAACAGAGAGACTAACAGGCTTCTGAACTGATATTAAGTTAGAGGCAAAGACTTTGGAGAAGGGTGGGTGGTATGAATTTGCAGGTTTGTATTTCTCCGCTTCTTTTTTTTTACTCAAGAAAGGTGTAACTCAAACAGCAATGGCACTTCAGATTTGGGATTTTTCTTTTTGCCTTTTGTTTGTTTATTTTAATGAAAGCCACCGAGGGGCAGCAGATAGAAGCTGATCTCGTCGTTAAAATCTAAAAAAAAAAAATCTTTTATTATTTTTTCTTTAAAGTTGCATTTGAGGTCCAGTGTTATCTTGCCCAAGGAACTAAGCTTCACGAATGAGGAAATCATCCTCCCTAAAGAAGGGAAAGCAGGTAACACACTAATGCTGAGGATGATTAAACATTTGCCACCGAGACAAATAAAGCTTTGCAACAAAACATTTCCAAAGCCTATGGATTCACACATATACTTCTGTTCCTTCCGGCAGACAGGCACTTGCTCTTGAGGTAGATGGCAGGCTGTCTTTAACTACTTCCCGCTCATGTCATCATGTAATTTACTTTTTAATCTGACGTGAGGAAATCGGTGCTTCTGGAGTGCATGTGGCTCCGACTCGTACGGGGTATTGCCACTTTACGGGGCGGCTGTTAAGTGTTTCTGCGTCACTCCGGTGTTTCAGTAGTTTCAACCGGGCATTTACATTTTCTCGCTGAAGACTCGGGAGCCCGTTAAGCTTTAAGCAGACCCAGAGCAGTTAGATGAGAATGGGAATAATCTCTTACACCGCAAATTGACTTCCCTCTTTGTAGCCCTAGACACTGTTTCCAGCTGCTTTCAGTCTTTTAAATCCTTGAAAGCTTTCCTAATCCTCATGTAGGCAGCCTTTATGTGCTCTACCTCCCTCCCCTTCCTCCTGATTGGCGAGGCTATTTCATGGCCTAATTCAGCCAACTACTACATCCCTGGGCTGCGGTTTGAAATAAGAGCCAGGCGGACAGTTGCCTCCCCGCTCCCGACTTTTAATAGGCTGGGGAAGGAAGGTTGGGAAACTTGACATTGTCTTAAGAAGAGTTCCCCC
>NW_009197888.1:951-2106 GCF_000690835.1 Fulmarus glacialis | reverse complement strand
ATCGGCCACCCCACGTCCCCCGGGGACCATCGGCCGCCCGGCGCGGCATCCCTCTCCACCGGGCAGGCCACGGCCACCGTGTCCTTCATTGTTGTCACCCCCAGATTGTGATACTGTCACAAAACTGTTGCTAGGCAACAAATGTGGTTACCGGGTCTCAGCGAATAGCTGAAGGGGAAAGCGAAGTGTTGCACCATTGTAGAGTAACCATAGCAATGACCTACTATTACAGACTAAAGAATTATCATTAACAATGTTAAAGTATCAAACGGAGGCCCAGGATCCAGAGACTTCCAGGCAGCATCTCTGCATAATTGCGTTACCCAGGAAGAGATCCCAACTCTTTCACAGCCCTTGGTTCCCTGTCTCCATCGTCTTGGTTTTCTTTGGGGGGGTTGGTTGCGGGGTTTTTTTGTTTAAATAAAGCAAACGCGCCATGCGTTGGAGACACTTGTAAAACAACAGAAGCGCCCACCAAAAAAAAGAGGTGGAGGTGAATCTGTGTGCGGAGGGAAGAGGTAAGCGGGCAAAGTCCAGTTCACTGCCTCAGTATCGCGTTCGGGCTTGCTGGGAAAGGGTGCACGAAGGACGCCTTCGTGATGCATCGCTTGTTGCTCAGGTTGTCTTTCGGTTAAAAATGCATATACAGGCTAAAAGCAATGTAAAATGAAAAAGAAATAGCACAAAGTGCACCAGCCCTGAAAAGTAGACACTTTTTTCCCCAAGTTAGGTGGAACAGGTGAGGTGCTTTAACTTAACCGGGTGCTTTGGGTCTCACTTTCCCAGGCCCGAGAAGTGTTCGGGATCTCTCATCTGTGGTCGGTGTGGCTGTGCATCTGCGTGTGTCTGTGTGTGTGCGCGCAGGGTTGTTCCTGCCCCCGAGCTCAGCAGCGGGGCAGCCCCGACACCCCCGGGACCCCCCGGACCAGCCTCCCAGGTTTTGCATTAACAACCCCTGCGAGCGGGGCTGACAGCAGCAAAGCAACCCCCCCGGTTAAACTGTCGCCTTTGTATTTTGCAGGTACAGAACGCCATGAACTAACTTCCTGGAAGAGTTTTCCGTCTATTTTCAAGTTCTTCAGCGAGGCGGTAGAAGCAAAGAACAGCTCAGTGAAACCAACCCCGACGCGGCGCTCCAACAGGATAAAATATGAA
>NW_009197888.1:280-925 GCF_000690835.1 Fulmarus glacialis | reverse complement strand
GGGGACGACCAAACGCCACCAACGTCTTCGCAGCTTGTTTTCTGCAAGCAGTCTCCCTCATTAGATTGTTTTCTTCCTAGAGCACAGGGTCGTGATGTATACATCTAAATAGCGTTTTGCATTATTTCTAGATGAGTGCAACTGTCAAAGCAATATGGGTTCACTGGTTGTGCTTCCTGTGGGCTGTAACTTGGATTTCGTGCTGCCCATCAGCGCGCAGATTAAGGCTGACAGTGGTACTGCACAGTGCAGCACGGTGCAGCTCTAATTGCCCTGACATAGCCCTGCACCAAGCTGATGCCAGAATTTAACAGCTTCGTCGTGGTCCTATCGCCTGCAGGATTTTTTGCTGCTTCCTTCTATTTTGCGACAGAACAAAACAGGAATTACTCTTTTTTAAAGACGGCTCTAACTCAGAAGTGCTAACCAGCCCGTGATTTTACACCCAGTAGCCTTCTCTTTCTCTGGGACCAAGTGGGATCAGCTCTTGACTCTTTCATTTTCTGCTGGTAGGAGGGTCCAAGAAGTTTGGTCCAGTTTTGTAGGAAAGCCCCTTTGTTGTAGAGATTTTCTCCTCTTGCCGGATCAATGGCATTATCTGTAGATCTTCTTTTCCTTTTGAAAGCTCCACTTTAAAAAATGCCT
>NW_009197888.1:0-214 GCF_000690835.1 Fulmarus glacialis | reverse complement strand
AAAAAAAAAAAAAAAAAAAAAGAGACACATTGCACATTTTCCTGTTTATTTTTAAATGCAAAGATGCTTCCGTTTTCATATGCCGGGTTTGTAATGCCTTGCCATCCCGTGGTTATTCCCTTTTTTCCCTAAGCTCATGGGTTCGTCCCCGCTTTCCCAGGCGCTGGGGGGGGGGCCTGCCCTGCGTGGGGACCCCGTGCCACGCGTGGGGCTA
>NW_009197887.1:2202-3486 GCF_000690835.1 Fulmarus glacialis | reverse complement strand
CGTGTTTAGTCTCTCGTGTGTGTGTCCGACCACCTAGGTGATGGTATGTAAGGTTTACATGCTTGTACACTATTGCGGGGCACCGGGAGCCTGCAATAACAATGAAGCCAAAAATCTGCCTTCCCCTCTCTCCTCCCACCCCCTGTATCTCCCAAGCTCCGTGGCCTGGCTGCTGTTTTAAGGGGATGCTGTAACTTCTTTTCCCCTTCCCGTTCCCCTGTTTCCTGCATTTTTCCGTTCACCCTTCCCTTTGCAAGCGCAGCCAAGGCTCACTCAGCCCAGGCTCCGAGCAGTCCGAGCCCGCTCCATCCCTCAGTCGGGCAGGGCGAGGAAACCGCTGGGAACCAGAACGTCCTTATTTCCATTTTTTTTTTCATTTTCCCACTGCATGAAAAAGTATTAATGGAGGCGAGAGTTGGATTTTGCTTTCAAGCAAATACTACTTCAATATTTTCTGTTTTGCGAACAGCGGGAAGGGCTGTTTGACCCCAGGGAGGTGGCTGGGAATTAGCCCGTGTGCCGGCGGGGCTGGGGGAGCAGAGGGGATGCCCGTGGGGACGGCTCACTCTGTCCCCCCATCCTGGTTGGGGTGATGCGGCAGCTCCTGCCTCGGGGGTGCCGGGCTAGGAGACGCGCAGCTCGGGGTGTCTCCTTATTCCCTTGCTCCTCGTTTAGGACGTGGGAGGTTTTGCTGTAAACCAAGGACGTGGCCCCAAAGCGGAGCCGCTTGCGCCCGCCCCGGGGGAGGCGGAGGGCTGGGGAAACACCCCTGGAGACACCCGAGGGGGCTTGGAAACGGCCCCCCAGCCGTGAGCGGTGCCCGTGTGGCCTCTCCATCACCCGCCACCGCTCCGGGGTTTGCCCAAGCAGGGCTCAGCCCCGCCGGGACGCACACCCTGGGACAGAAGTTGGGATCGCTGCTGGAGGACGAGCGCTACGTGGATGCTGCCGCAGCTCCGTTTCCATCCGCCTTGGCCCCTGCCCTGGGGAAGGAGAGATTTGCATCTCCTCGGGAGCAAAGTGCAAGATCCCTTTGGGACCCCTAAAGCCAGCCGGGGTGCAAACCCCTCCTGCTCCGACGTGGTTTGTTCCTGGCCCAGCAACCCCGATGCCGCTCTCCCACCACCCTGGGGGCTCACCCCTCCATCCCCGGTCCGGCTGATGGTGGTGGCATCTTTCCGCCCCGCTGTCTGCCGGGATGTCCGCAGCTCCTGCAGCCGAGCCCAGTCAGGG
Organism: Fulmarus glacialis; assembly: GCF_000690835.1. Taxonomy (NCBI): domain Eukaryota; kingdom Metazoa; phylum Chordata; class Aves; order Procellariiformes; family Procellariidae; genus Fulmarus; species Fulmarus glacialis. The sequence goes on along the minus strand of NW_009197887.1, from coordinate 2,253 downwards.
CACTGTCCCCACGGCGGTGGGGGGCGAGCTCCCGCCCAGGCGGAGCGCTGG
>NW_009197887.1:0-2152 GCF_000690835.1 Fulmarus glacialis | reverse complement strand
CAGTGCGGCAGGGACAGACTCCAGCCAAGCGATGCTGGTCCTTTGCCGTGCAGCCCCGCTCCCCAGTTTCAGGGCTGTGTCTTGGTGGCACTTTCTGATGCCCATAAAAAACTGCCCTTCCCCATACCCAAGGAGACCGACCTCACGTCCAGGTGCAATATTTTTGCCTCTTCTGCGGTTCCAGCCCCCGAGGGTGCCGATGTTTCATGGCTGGGGGCTCCTGGAGGGTGTCACCTCGCTTGCTCTCATGCAAACTCCTTTTCCTTGATGATTTGTGGCCAAAGCGCAACTCTCTTGGATAGATCTTTGCAGTGCCTCCAACTTCTCTAATGCTCATCTGCCAGACCCGTCCCTTCCCGGTGCCAATCGATGTTCCCAATGAATGTGACACTGCTGTAATCGCCTCCGCTGATAAATGATGGACCCCGCGATGTTTGACATAATTCCCAGGCAAAGGCAAACCTCATTTGCTGACACTTTCCCCTGAAAGGCTTTTAATTTTCAGAGGACCTGCCATGCTTTGAGCTCCGTCAGTGCTCGCCGATGTCTCACCGGGGAGGCACCCTGCAGGGGTGGGGTGAGGGACCGGCATTGCCTTGGGAGAGCTTCAGACCCCAGAAATGCCAAAATTCAGCATCCACCAGGCCGGTGCTGCCTGCCAGCGACGCGACCTCCTGGTGCCGCTGCTGCTGGCGGGCTCAGGTGGCGGGCTCAGGGATGGAGCCCAATGCCTCGTCCTCCCGCGCCCCTTGTTAAATAGTTGCACATTAGGAAAAAAAAAAAAGAGCAAAAAGGAAAAAAGGTTTTTGCCTGTATTCAAAAGCGCTGTGCCGGCTGTGAGGAGCCTGTTGGTTTGGTGGTGATGGTGAGTTGTCCCGGGCAGAGGCCCCTCCTGCAGGGTCGGGGCTGGCTCTGGTCCTGGGTCCTGGCTCCGGCCCCGTGGCAGGTCCCAGTGCGGGGTCTGTCCTGCCCTGCTCTTGGCATGCTGAGCGTCCCCGAGCAAATAATTTTGGCCCCAGTATTCCCCCCTGGCTGCAAATTTGGGACCCTGGCTTGGATGCTTCTAGCCTCCCTTTGGGGAGCACCGATGGCCCCCGACTCCTCCTGAACATCACCAGGATCTGCAGCTTCTTGGTACCGCTGAAAATAAGGCTTGAAGCATCTCACGCTTGGAAATGTTGGCCTTAACCTCCTCGTGCCTCAGTTTCCCCATCAGTGAGACGGCCTGGGTCAGCCATCCCCGCTCTGGGGAGCGGTTCGATGCCTGTGCCCAGGGGTATGGCTCACGGCTGGGACCAGGCGGGTTTGGCAGGACCCACTCAACATCAGGCACGTACAGAGCGCCAGGAGCGGGGCATGAACCGCTGGGTCGGAGTTTACATCACCGAATAATTAATTTCGGTCTTGTTTTTACACCTGCTCATTATTAAAAGCGTACAGCCGACAAGACCTGATTTGTTTCTGTTTATAGTCGGGTTCCTGATGCCTGTCTGAAATAAAGCCGGCTGCAGCCCTGGCGATGGGAAGGGGACCCGAAGCACAGCCAGGCAGAGGCGAGGGTCCGGCCCCGGTGACTGCAGTGTGTCCCCCCACCTCTCATTTGTCCCCGTCTGTGTTGCCCCATTAAAATGCCGTGTCTGTACTTTCCTTTCTTTTCATTTTTCTGTTCGTGTGCTGACTGTTGCTGCTTTGTAACCGTCTTCCCTTGAGCTCTGGGGCTGGGCTGGGCTGAGCTGTTTCCCCCCGAGAGCAAGGACGTGGGAGAAGGCTTTGGGGGCAGATTCCCCCCCACCCTCTCATCACGGCACAAACCAGGACCCGAGAGAGAGAAGCGAAGCAGGTTTTTTGGGGAGCTGTGATTTGTAATGAGACCGGGCAGCCCCTGGGAGCGCTCCCCGCTGGGTTTGTGGAGGGGGGCGTTTGCTTATGGGGGACCCCAGACCCCGTTTGTGCCGGTTTTTTTTTCCGGGTGCCCGTCGGTGCCTGCTTCCCACGCCGGCAGGACACCGCATCCCAGTTGGATGGAGGGCGTTGAGGCTGTGGGACCCCCATCCCAGAGCCACTGCTCCCCCCGAGCGGGCAGGGGTGCAAGTAAGCATCTCAGGGTCTCGGACTCTGGGGCCGAGCCCCGCTTGGAGCAGGGCTGGCTTCG
>NW_009197886.1:0-13417 GCF_000690835.1 Fulmarus glacialis | reverse complement strand
CCTTGGCCCATCGATCCAGCCCTCTAATTCCCTTTACTGGCATTGGAACAATCTGAACAGTTATTCACTACACAATTAGAAAAAGGAGTCTGCGCCCGCCTTTTTTCTCCCTCTTCTAGAACTTCTTTGTTTTTATTAAAGTGGATTTTAAAATACCTAATTATCCCATCTCTTCTGTGCAGTTATGTTCTTTAAATTCTACAAGTAGAAAAACCTTATCTAAGTACATTTTTCCCTTCAAGATTTTATTATCATCCCTTTTACATTCTATGCTTTTCATTCTCAAAAGAGACACAAGAAGACTGGAGACTAGCAATAATTAGAAAAATGATTCATGTTTTGTCTTAGGTTTAAATTGCAAGCTCAGTCTGATCTGCCAAGGGAGATGGGTAATTGCCTCAACCTGGGGGCAGATTAGATAACTCTCCTGAATGAAAGGTCTTACCTCCATACACAACACAGGGAGAAGGAAAGGGATTGGAGGCAAGTAAGTTGTTTCACCTTTTATTAGGGAATCAACGTTTTTGCAACTGGTCAGCTACTTTGGTGGCATCATGTCCTATTTCACATCAGGAATTGTGAGAATATACTTCCTGGTTTGAATCCCATTTATGCCATTGAATTTCTGCCTAATCTGAGGCTCTGCTTACAGGGATCAGTACCCCTTGTCGGGCATCAGTCAGCATTCCCCACTTTGAGCAAACAGGCAAGGATGGATTATCAGGTCAGTCACTACTGTTGTCCCCTAACAGCTGTAATTAGACCAAGATCAAACAAGAGAGAAAACTTACTTTGGTTCCTATGTTGTTCAGAAATGGCTGAGCCACAGGTTTTGATGGAGGTTTATCTCATTTGCATAACATCAGCTGCTGCGCTATACAAGCGTCTACCTGCCTTATGTGAAAGGCTCTTAAATGAACACTTCTTGGTATCTTTCTTTCCCAACTGACCATAGCAGCAGCAGAGTCAACTTCATACAACAAATCTGTAATTAAATTAAATAGCACAGTTAAATTAGACTCAGATGCTCTGAGCTATTGCATAGACTTGATGATCTCTCCGAGACACCAGTGTCATTTCTGTGGAGAAGAGTTCATCTAAAAGGCCCCAGCATGTGCCAGTTGCTGCCTTGTGCAACAGCTAACGTTGCGCAATGCTGGCCCCGCGAAACTCCGACCCTGAGCACAACTCTCCTCTGTCAGGTTCTCAGCAACTACCGAGCAGCATGGGAATCAACCCAGCTAAGAAAAATAGGAAGTGGAGAACCGGGACAGCTTGTTTCCAACTCTGAGCTGAAGCCTTCTGGGAACGTCAGGGATAAATGGGGAAAGTCTGAACAGCACTTTTTCTCTTGCCTGTAAGTGGTGAATAATAGGGAAAGCGAAGACAATGGAAGATAATATTATTTCTCTGTGCGGTTGGTTCTGAAGTACTCAATATTTAATAGCAGTTAAGTCAAACAAAAAGGCATAGACTGATTTGGCAGAAAAGCTGCTGTTTAGTCTGTAACATAAAACATACGAAGGTGGTCTAGTCAAACTTTGCATTTCTACACTGGCATAGCTTTTAATTTAACAGGAAGGGGGAAAAGACAGCATAGATAATTGTACTTTTGAAAGGGTAGGAAAGGAATCAGGAGACTTTTTTTATATAGTGACTTACAGTGCGCAGGGCTGCTCGCACTGAAATGAACCTGAATGCAGCAGACTGCTTCTGAGCCACACATGGCACTAGAAATAAAAACAACTAAATAAATACATCTGGGTGGAAGGAACCATGAGAAATCTTTTTTTCCACTGTAAAATGGAGGGAAAAAACGGAATTTTTTTTAGCAGAACTGTTGCCAGTGGGGCTGAATGTGAAACCTACAGCTTGCTAGGGATGCTAACCTCATTGAGGAAGTTTCTTTGTGAAACAGAGCTTCAGTTGATAGAACATGGAGATTGTATACTGGGTATATGCATATTTTATTAATGATGTACCACAGACATGGTTTTATACTGATGTGTGTATATTATTGAAATAAAGAACCTTACAAGATCTTCTAATGCAATGAACCACCAGTATCCCAAAGCCACAATTTTTTTCCTTTTTGCTTAAATCCTTTGGAAACAATGCCATTAAAGTAAAATGAAGATGACAGAATTAACAGTGCAATAAGGAGAAGATAACTTAAAACAGAGTTCTGCATATATTCATTCTACTTCCAGTTTCTGTTTACATTTGCAATTTCGTAAAATTACCTGTTATTGTATTCTCAGGCAATAAAATTCCAACAAAAATTTAGCCAGAACAGAAATATATTCCTCGTATACAAATGCGTTAACGCTAATGCTACTCTTGGAAATTTAAGTTTTGCTGTTTACTTTTAGGTTACACCTTCAACCTTTTAAATAGCAGAAAAGAAGCAACTGTTGCTAAGAATTCCAGGCCAAAGCCTAATAAAAAACCTCTTGTCTTCAGCATTGATAATAACACTGGATGACTGTGATGTTTAAGAGCTTAAACTTAGCCTTCCTATTACCTACAATAAACTCCACGGGGTTCATTTTGTTTATTTAGCGGTATATAAGGTTGAGGTGACTTCTAGGACTATTTGAAGCCATAGCTTTTTCAACTTTCATTAGCATTAGTGGGAATCACATACATGCATCAGTGTCAGGATAAACTCTAAGAGAATCCATTTTTAAATCAAAAAGCAGATTTAAAGACAGATTTCTATCAGTGCATTTTACATGACTATGCAAGGATTTTGATTTGATCCACACTCAGCAGGGGTGCCTGTTATTCAAACCATGTGGTATCCGCTTGGTATGCGGGGTATAATACTGCTGCTGTCAGCATTTGCTTTAAAATCTGATGCAATATATTACAAAGAAGATTTGAACAATCATAACTAAAATTTGTTGGGAAGACTTGAAACAAAGGATTGAATGAAGTTGAAAACTTATGGAAACAATAAAATCTGAAATGTTATAAAAAGAAACTTAGTATCCACATGGGAACTATTCTACAACCTTCTTGGCAAATTTTAATCAGACATGCCTAACAAAAGTAATATAACTAACTTCTATATAAACAAAAACATGCATACCTTCCAACAAAGGGATTAAACATTACAGTTAATGTTTTTTAGGACTACCATATATAGGAATACTCGGTGCAATCTGATGGCACTGAACTTTGAGAAAAATGCATAGCCAATTAGCAAAATAATTTCCAATACATATCTGTTTATCAGGTCATCTTTCACTATTTTCCACTGTGAAGAGTATATTTACATTAACATTTATACAATGTAATTCTACCGAGTTGTATTCCATCTAGCTTTATTTGGTCTTATTAAACCTTGGGAGAGACTTTTCTGTCCAAAACACATACACTGATAGCCATAACCTTCACAACCTGCTATATTCAAACTTATTTAAAGTTTTACTATCAATATTGCTGTAATTTGTTATTTAGACAGGTCTGTCAGAAGTTATGAAAGAGTTCTGATTAAACAGTTGTTTCCCAAAGAGATCTAAAGCTTTATTGTAAATTACACAGCACAGAGGTGGAAGAGACAAGACTTGAAAATAGAGATTTGCCTCATAATAAATACTTTGTACTACACAACTTACTGGTTCAGAGCTTTTGAAAGTCTTATGGAAACACGAATATATGCAACCAAAGTTAAAGAAGCTGTGTTAACAACTTTTTAGAGGTGAAGAAACTAAAACCATGGGGAGATTGACCAAAATTTTTTAGAAATTGTGACAGTATGAGAAATAAAACCTGCATTTCTGATATGAAAACTCACACCACTCTGACTTTCAGTCTGTGCTTCATAAGACTAGCCTTCATCCACACGAAAAAATCCTTCCTTCTCTACTCAAGCAGCGAAGTCTTCTCTGCCAAACTTTACTTGCATTACTTCTAACATCTTGAGATCTAAAAAGTGATGTGGAAGCAAAAAGCACACCTTAACATACAACATACAATGTTTCCAAACATGGAAAGAACTACAAGAAGGATATTTCAGATAGTAAAATGTATTTTGCATTATTTATAGTGACATGAAGTAAAGGAAATGAGACCAGCACTACAGGATTTGACTATTAAACTTGTGTGGTGTTGAATCCTTCTGCATGCTTAAGATCATCGAGATCTTAAGAAACAGAAAGAATACTCTTAACTGAGGTAAAGCTGTCTTTCTTACAGGTGTTCTCTAGTCTGCTGTCGACAGCAATCTGATAACAAGTTCTTGGGCAGACAGACCTTGATCCAGTATGGTTAGTCCTTTATTAACTGTTTCAGTGGAAGTTTTCTAGTATCAGCAAGAATAGACTCTACCACCAACTACTGATATGTACTTGATTCTGCTTCAGAACAGATTACAGGGTCTTTTGAGATCCTTTACAAGGTAATTTTTTAAAAAACAGCAAGATGGGTTTTACTAATACATAAAGTATTAAAAAAAACCTGTGACTGTAATGAAATGTTAAATTCTACCACAACAGACAAATGTTTTTCACTGACATGAACAAACACTTAAGTATCCAAATTTGTTTATGAAGATGAATACAACAAAGTTGAGACTGAACTGAGGACTTAGAAAATACAGACATAATTTTTTGCTGTTATAAGTTATAGTCAGTATTATTTTTCAGAGTATAGATTCTATCACAAATCATGAAAATCTTTTTTTTAAAGGACATGTTAGTATTAACCAAGGATAAAGGTTTTGGTGACAGTATGCTCAATTGTTCAGCCAGCAGAAGAAAAATGTATTTGAATTGTGCTTTTGTTACTTTATCTATCCTACTGATTGGCATGCACTTACTTATTTCTTGTCTTTGGCTTCAACATAGCCACTTGTACTTGCCAAGTCTGTGGTATAACCCTATGGAATACACAAAAGGAATACATCGAAATAAAAAACTCAAGTATTTTCCTCAGTTTAACCAATGACAAAGATTCTACAGAAACTTTTCAATTTGTATGGATTATTTATTGTTTTTAAGAAAGAAAAAGATGGTTTATTAAAAAGTAATGATGGAGCAACAATAAGAAAACAACAATGTATTAACAGTAAACTCAGCTGTGCTTTCTTCAATGCTTCATTTTCAGCTTAGGAAGCCAGCTTCCAAAGCACAAAAGGACGAGCAAGATGTCAGGATTTTGTACTTTCTCTTAAGAAATATTTCCCCCACCCACTTATATCTAGACCACTTACGTAATATAGCAGACATTTATTTTTGTGTTAGACAGATAAATGACAATATTAGAGCACAAGGTTTCTTAAAAAGCAATGTTGTAGGGACTTTATTGATCACGAAGCACGGAACCAACCATCAGATACAGTACCAGAACGCATAGGTCACACGTGTTTCTGGCAGTGGCTTTCTAGTCTTTTTAACTACTGATCAACACACCACCATATGGTAAGAAAGGTGTCCAAACTGTTCTTGCTGTAAGTCAGTATGTGCAAAAGCAGTCATTGAATTAAATGAAATAGCCCTCCATAAGCAGCCATTACTATCTAGAAGTACAATCCAGTCAAACACTACAGACAATGAAAATTTTTATTCTATAAACAGAATATTCCTAAAAGAATATGTAAGTGTAAAATGTAAAACTTACCTCATCTCAGTTATCCATTCTGCACCAGTACCACACTTTCCCTCATTTCCTTGTTTTGATGGACCTATGCCATCAGTTTTATCCCTAATACATGACACCTCGTATTTCAGTATGTCACTCCTTATATCCCAGCCCTCAGTATTCCATTGTCATTTCCGATGACCACAATAAATCACCTAGGCATAACTGTTGTACCCATAGGAGGACAAAATTTGAGATCCAATTTCAAAGTCTATTAAGTATTTCAGAACACCAGTTTGATGAGCCTGAGCAGGGAGTTCAGACAGGAGAGACCTATATCCAGAAGGATTCTGAGAGTACATGCAGTGGGCTGGTTGAATCTCCAGCTTAACAATACTCTACACTCAGATAGGTACTGTACATTCCCAAACACTACCATCAAACACAAATCCCTAAATAAGTGTAAAAGTTAGTATTAGGCACACAATGTCTACTAATGTGATCTGTGTATACCTCAATGCTGCCATAATTTCGGTTTTACCATTACAGATCTTCTTTCAATTCAGGACTCTCAGAAGCTGGGGTGGTGGTCGAAGTTGTTCTTTAGGTTTTTTAAAATCATAAGCACTGGGAAAAAACTACAATTGAAGCCATAGTTTGGGTATAAATAATGACTCAGACAACTGTTTTTTATTTTCATTTTTGTTTTCACTGACTGAGAATGTAAATTGAACTTTAGTGCTATTGTGCTTTGTTCTCCCTCTCTGTGAAAATGTGTTCTGCATTAAATTGCATGGATAAACTAGAACAGCTCCAAATATCACCCTTCAGCTTTTGTATAACACAAGAGCCAAGAAAAGATAGAGAATGTGGTTTTATGACCAACAGATGGTGTAATTGGTATCATAGATGTTTTTATGTCAGGGGGTCGTAGGTTCAGCCTCCATCTGGAGCCTTCTCAGATCTGCTGTGTAGCTAAATGATTAAAGAAGCTATATTGGGTCAAAAACACAACCACCTGCCTGAGGGTAAAAGTATTGCTTTCTTGATCTAGCTGTAATACCACAGTTGCCTCCCATATTACAGTTTTCAAGCCAACCAATGCAGCAGTTAATGCCAACAGAATTCAACAAAATATTCAACACAAATTTGCTCATATCCTTCAAGATTCTCAGTAACTTTTGACGAATCTCATAAAAGTAAGTCTAGTTTTGCTTACTTAAGTGAAAACCTATTCTAACTCAGACTGATAAATAATTGCAACAGGTCAAAACCCAAGGAAAAGGAAACAAGTATGCTGGGTAGACCTTTAGAGATTCAGCATTGGTCAATTGCCCAAGATGTCTCACATCTCCCAATCAGAATTAGACACATTTGTAAGTCTGATGTTAAAAAGCAACATTAATACTCAACACAATTGGTCTTAGCTACAGTTTCTGGATTAGGATCAGAATATCAACAAAAATGCTCTAACCCTACAGTATTAGGGTTATATATGCTTTACCTGGCTGCAAGGGTGTACAGACAGGTCAAAACCCATAATCTGTGCATACAACAAGGTCACCAGTTTACTTCCCTCATGGGGCGAGTATTAGCAGTAACAAATGCACAAAGTCAGTGAAGCCATCACTTAAGTGGAAGCCAACACTCTCACTTCCATGAGGCAGGGATGCTACATACTCTTAGTATTATCATTACGTGGTGCACCAAACTTGCCTGACACACCTCATGATTTAAGTGCTCCCTATAGTACTGATGTCAGAGAGCTTACCTGGCTAACACTGGAAACAAGTAAAATGTTTCTGTCTAATAAAAAAAAAAACATGCAAATTACCATCGTTTCATGCAGTTCTGCCACAAAGCATCCTATTACTCTTCGCAAACTCTGGACAGCAGTACTCTTACGCCAGACAGAAACAGCGGTCCAGGATCTGAATTTTAAAGACACAGGTATGAGTCAAATGCTTTCCATTATTGCATTTGATGTGTTCGTACATAAAAGAAGAGCGAAGTCAAAGTCTATTTCAAAATGTCAAAACACTCCCTTATATTGTGTTTTAAGGATTCTCCCATGCTAATGAAAAACTTGGTATTTATGAGTACTTTAAAATAAGCTTTAACACAAATGAAAAGCTAATTTAAATAGACTGGTTTATTTTCAAAATTTAAACACAAACCCTACAATTTAAAGTGAACGAAGAAAACAACATGTGATCTCATTTTTTTTTTTCCCTATATGACTGAACTGACAGCCTTGTCTAGCCTTGATTGCTAGATCTCTGCAATCATTTGCAGAAGACTTCTCTGGCAAACCTACATACCTGAGGCCAAGCTTCAAAATCAGAAATTTCAGCTGCTGATAACATGCAATATTATGTGTTTCTTTTTGCAGATCCCTAAACAAAATACATGTCTTCAGAAAGCAGTTGCTTATTAATGGCAGGTGAAGTTTTAACTGCACTTTCTTCAATGTTAAACATGTTTTTGTATATGGGCTCATTCGAATTACATGTGTTTACTGGTATAAGAAAAACCTGAGATACAAGTGAGGAAAAAAAAAGGCGTATTTTTTCTCTCATATACACAAAAATACACATTTCTGTTTATTTTTACTTACCAGAAGCAGTGAAATATTTTCCTTTAACAAAGGAAACATATTCTCTCTGCTGCCAAGCACTTTTCCTAGTCACCTGTACGATGGGAAGGACAACAAACACCACATCAATGTAATAACATATATTTCCATTCCAGTCATCTCTGAATAGTTAAGACATTGCAAGCAGATGCAGGATTTATGAAAATGAGTAATTTTAGCTGACCACACCAAAATATTTATACTAGCTGCCGAGCATATTGCCTAGATATTTGAGTGCCTCTAAGTGGGAAACATCATCAACATAATTATTCAGCAGCCAAGAAAACAAGTTTGTTAATTCAAGTACTCCTGTGTGAATTCATGTAGCCTGTCTTCATGGGTATATTATGTCCCTTGATTACTGCTCAGGAACATCCCACAGTTTCATGTCGTTCTTGGAAAAAATCCATATTGAAAACACTTTATAAAAATAAATAGGCAGAGAACTGCAAGTAATAAGGAGGTCACACATCCTGAGACTGTTGTGAAACACAGCATGATGCTCCTATGCTATCTCAGAAACCTAGCTGGCTCTTGCATGAACTTCAGGAATTGTTTCATAATGCCGAGGCAGTGGATAATTTCACAGGAAAAGTGATAATGAGAAGACAGGACCTACACCTGGATCTTCCAAGAAAACCTGAAAATTAACCCCCTTTCACCTTTAGGTTTTTTGGCTAAACACATGAGCACTTAAAATTATCCATTGGTCTAGAAGTTGCTGTTCCAGTGTCATCTGTAACACAGATGTTTCAAACCTCTCTGCCATTAATGCCTGGCAAAAGCAAAAAGTGATGTCTGTAAGAGTATGAGAGCACGATTAATCAGTGGCCTTTTGGGCTATGTTCTACTGAATAGAGACACAGCAGCTAGAACAGTGTCTGCTTCCACAGCGAGATGCTCTTCCTCTACGTGTCTCCTCAAATCCATCAATACTACCTTAAGGGATGATAAACAAACACACAGAAGTGTGCACTAGCAGCTTAGGACTCTTCCGAGGCTACTCTTGTTTTCTGGAAGTAAAGGGCTGTGTCAGTCCCTTCAGTCACCAATAAGTCACTCAAATGCTAAACACTGGGCATTGTGCAAGTTCCATGCTGCTCATCAAAAATTCCACAGTAAACTACCCCAAAGGCAAATGTTGCTGCCATTTTTCCATCTGTGACAAGAAGAACTCCCTCCCCCATGAGTTAGCTTACTACACTTCTGTTCTGCCCTGCTGGCTGCACAAAGAATCTCTGTGGCCAAAGCAGTACACATATGCTGAACCTTTTTTTTAAATTTTAAGGGTTGAAGAAGCCAAAACTTCTTCAAACCTTGCCATTTGATACCATCTCTTAGCTCTGCTCAAAACTGTTAAGAGGTTTTTTTTTTTTCATCTAGCTGTTTTCAACTCCTTCAACGTCTTTCAACTCCTTAACGAATGTCTTTATAGAAAGATGTGTGGATACGTAATAAATTCCCTTTGTTATCACACATCAAACTCCTCCCCCAGGTTGCAAAAGGTATATATAACTTCATTCATTTGCTAGTTTCTATATGATTTCGCAGTTGCATCTAATTTTGCTGTGACGTGAGTCACTATCACTATTTTTTCTTGCAAACACAGTTTCTGATACGCAACACTTTCCAGTACTCAGAACCAAGCTCACCATTCTCCAATGTGCACTGTTACTGCTTAGACTTGGGTGGACCAACAATGGGTGAGCAACAATTCTGGTGACAATTAACTTCTGTAACCTAGTCTCATTACTAATGATAGGTAGGATCCTGCTGTCCATTTTCTCCATTGCAGCTCCACTGCAGCGCTGTGCATTCTTATATCTTATTACTCTTAACCAGCACTTACTGAGCACTTTATGTTTCATGTTCAAACTGAGGGCCCCTCAAATACTACTAAATTCCACCTTTGTAAATAACACCACGATCTTGCTGTCTTCACCTCATAGCATTCAAAAAATGTTTCCATTTTTGACCTGTAGCTCCAGCATGTCTGATACTGCAGCTGTGATATCTTACCCACACTTCATTCTATGGTTTCAAATAGTAAAAAGTTACTAAAATGGCAAAACTGGCTTTCTGTACTTAGAGGTGATCATTGACACTTGAGTCATTATGCATTTCTACAGATTTCAACTTACGCTTCAAACCTCAAATATGCATGTATTGTAAATTGCACAGCATTCACCAGCACTATGCACCAAGGAACAGATGAATGCTGGAACTAGACTGAAACTGAGTCATTACATTTTCACTGGAATTATCACCTAATAAATACAATTCATTTGTACCATCATATTAAACCCCCAATTTAATGCAACTTTCTGCACATCCCTTGCCTCCCACCAGTCAGACAACAGCAACATTCCTCTGCATTTAATAATCACTAAAATAAGGTCTACTGTATCCCAAACACTTTCACTGCTTAAGTAATTTTTAAGCAACTAACAATGCATTTATTTTTGATGGCTAGCCTGGAAAACGAAGAAAAAAAGCAGGAAGATGACTGGAAAACAAAGGTGCAGGAAATAGCAAAAGCTTCAAGAAACAAGAAAGCAACTTATAATAAGTTCAGATTTTTTAAGATCCTTAAACATTTTAAAATTCTTATTCTCCAGATAGCAATTTATATATAACCAATTAAAGTATTTAAAATTTGCTTATTAATAAAGTTTGAAAATCAGCACATTTCAGTAAAATAATCTGCATACAATCATGCCTATGGCTTAACTTCTTCCATGTAGTTCTTTTATCCATGAAAAAATCAGGAAATATATTATTGCAAATGCTGATTACTGTTTGCTAGCAGTTCTTTGTGTGTAGCCTGACCATGGAGATCAAAATTAGATCTATAGTCTTTCACCAATAAAATAGTCTATCTGAACAGTCATAAATAGGAATTTTGTTACCATTGAGTATTCCATAGTATCAGCTACTTTAAAGGCCACTTGAATACTCCCAGATTTTAAACCTAAAGGCTGCATACAAAGGTAAGGGGTATCATAGTCTGTTTACATTCTGTAACTAAAGTTTACATTCAGCATTGACACCAAGGCAAAACTTTACTCAGTACAAACATGATAAACACAACTGAAGCTAGCTTATAAAAAGTTATACTGGACAAAGTTAAAACAAAAAAGTTAATGTTTGCTCTTTCAGCAATTAACTGCAGCCATTTCATTACCTTGTTATGTGAAAGAATAGAAGAAGTCCAAACCACTGAAAAACGATGATAGGAAGTCAAAACCACCTCTCAGGTTCATGAAGTGCTGGTGTTACGTCACCTTTTTTATCCTCTTTCTTTAGCGTCAGTCTAACATGTACTTATTGTAATACACTGAGTTTAAATTCTTTCTCTTGTATTCCCCACAACACCTACTGTGACATTCTTTGGTAATCAACAAAGGGCTTGCTCTAAAAGAAACCCAATTATGAATAGTGCAAGTGTCAAAAATTGTTGCCACTTCCTGTCTCGAGTTGTAATAGTAGTATAGAATCACAGAACAGCCCATGTTGGAAAGGACCTCGAAAGATCATCTGGTCCAACCTTTTGTGGGTAACGGAGCCTAGATGAGATTACCCAGCGCCCTGTCCAGTCGCCTCTTGAAAACCTCCTGTGATAGGGACTCCACCACATCCATGGGGAGGTTGTTTTCCAATGATTGACTGTTCTTCTCACTATAAAAAACTCCTTTATCTCAAGAACCTTCCTGGTGCGACTTGTACCTATTGCCCCTTCTCTTCTCCTTGTGGCTCCTTGTGAAGGGAGAACCTCTGCCCTCTTTGTAGATGCCCCTTAGGTACGGAAAACTGTGATAAGGTCCCACGCGAGCCTTCTTTGCTCCAGGGAGAAGAGACCTGAATCCTTCTGTCTTTCCTCACAGGGCAGGTTCTCCAGCCCTTTGGTCATCTTCATGGCCCTCGTTTGGACCTTCTCCAGTCTGTCCTTGTCTTTCTTGAATTGTGGGGACAAGAATCGGACACAGTACTCCAAGCACAGTCTGAAAACTGCTGAGTACAGTGGGATAATCACGTGTTTATCTCTGTTAGTAATGCCCCCAAATGTTCTCATTTTTGGCCTGCATCAAATATAAGTTAACCAGTGGATTATACATTTCCAATTCTACTTAAGTTTTTCCTCTGACTCCAATACTTACTGGTTTTTGCCAACACTGGATCCCCTGTTGGAAAATGCAGCTCAGTTATCCAAAGAGCATGCAAAGCCAGGTGGCAACACCTTTAATAGCAGGGGTAAATAGAGAAATCCTATCCATATAACATGGTAGGCAAAACTGCAGTATTTTCTTTCTGTAAAGGTCTTTCAAAGCTGGGGCATATTTCATCTGGACTCAAGAGTTTGTTGATACATTAGAATTCTATACTGAGTCACAGAACAACTGTATCTGGCCCAGTGCCTTGTTTCCAACAGCAAGAAACAGACTCATTTCTTTTTCTTGTTTTCCGTAAGTATCTGCTGCCTAAGTATTAGAAATTGGTCATGTAGGGAACTGTCCCTCCCTGATAGATACCCCCAGCAATCTGCAGCTCAGCTGATTTATTAGTTTATGTGACTTTTATTATGCATGTTTTGCAATGACCTAGCACACACTGGACAGGAAACTAAAATCTGAAAAATCCATCAATAGCAAGACAGAGTAAGTCCATTATCTTATTAGCATGAAAACTGCCAAAGAACATAAAAACACAAGAAGAAATGTTATCCAGACACTTCGTTTTATTAGGACACTGAAACAGTTTAATGTACAAATGCTTTGTGTTAGTTGTAAATATTTCCTCTGTTTAAGCAGCATTTACAGCTCATGTATATTTCTCGAGTCATCTTAAGATGCAAGACACTTTTGCAGTAGCAACTTCATAGATCAGTGAATGCCAACACTCCACAACGCTGTTTAAAATAATAAAGTCCAGATGGAGTGACAGAAAGGAGACAGTACACCATTCTGTGCAGTGACTGGGATCGTATTTCAAAGGGGGGGGGGGGATCAAAGTTATTCAGCCGTACCTCTCTTTCTTTCTTAATACTCTCCTTATGCATTTCACCTCCTATGCAAAAATCATGATTACTATAATAAACAGAAAAGGCATCTGTAGGTTTTCCTATAAAAACAATGAACCTACACAAATAACAATCAATTACTTTTACATATTCAAGGAAAACAGATCTCTCTGTTTAAA
>NW_009197885.1:664-1169 GCF_000690835.1 Fulmarus glacialis | reverse complement strand
CGACTGTACACCCCCCCTCCGGCTGCGTCTGCCTGTGCAGGACACATACACCTTCGTGACATCACTCTGACAACTGATGACATCATACCATAGCTGACACGCCCCCCTCCCCCACGCACCCCTGATGACATCACACCGGTCTCCTCTGTGGTGATGATGTCGTCATACTGTACGTCGTGTCCCCTGCCCCAACCTCCACGTTCCCATGACATCACGCGTCCCACGTCACGCGGTACCCAGAGACGCACACCCCCGCTCCCATTTTGTCACCCGCTGCCACTTTGTCACCCGCTTCCATTTTGTCACTCGCCACCATTTTGTCGCCTGCTGCCATTTAGTTACCCACCACCATTTTGTCACCTTCTATTTTGTCACCCACTGACACTTTGTCAGCCTCCACCGTTTTGTCACCCATTGCCATTTTGTCACCCGCTACCATTTTGTCACTCACCGCCATTTTGTCACCCTCTATTTTGTCACCCGCTGACACTTTGTCAGCCTCTTT
>NW_009197885.1:0-285 GCF_000690835.1 Fulmarus glacialis | reverse complement strand
CGGGTGGCCCGGGGGGCACCGCTCTGCCTGTCCCTGCCTTGCTTTATCGCCCCTCCGACTGTAGCTGGGTTACACCGCTCTGCCTGTACCTGCCTTGCTTTATCGCCCCTCCGACTGTAGCCAGGCTACACCTCCTTCCCATCTCTGCCTGGCAGGGGTCCTGAGTCTGCCTTCTGCCTGTTGCTGCCTGACAACAGTCGTACGGCTGGGTGTTTCCCAAGCACCCCAGCTCCCCCGCCCATCCTCAGCACCCCGGGTACCCCCCCGTCCGGGTGTTCCTGCCTG
>NW_009197884.1:54737-55899 GCF_000690835.1 Fulmarus glacialis | reverse complement strand
TATTTTTCCCCAGCACTGTAGACATGAGCTGAACTTCTCTTTAAAGAAACGAGAAAACGGCCATTTTATTTTTTGCCATTGGTTTGTTTTTGGAACTAGCTCTGTGAAAGAAAATTTTAAAAGCGCAAGTGTGTGTGTAAAAGAACCGATCAAAAAAATCAAAACAACCCAACGAATGAACAAAACCCAGTGATGGAAAAAAAAAGAAGCTTTTTGTTTTTTCTTTTCTCAATGTATTTAACTTCTGTTATCTCGTTTCTGTTTCTTTACATGTATGAATGCTCTGCTCTTCTGTGATCTTAAAAAAATACAAAAAAATACAAAAATTAAATAAACGTGAAAAGGAGGTAATGTTTCTTCATTTCCCCTCCCTTCCTTGCATACCCTGGCTTGTCTCCTCTCTGATTTTGTCTAGTGATGACGACCCAGCCCACCCGGGGACGCGGGCCAGGCTGCCCCTTCCCTCACCTTCCTTGGCGGGGCAAGGTGGTGCAGGGCTGCAAGCAGGGCAGGGGCAAGTGCCTTGGGGCTGAGGGTGCCGGGTCACCCCTAGCAGACTGGCCCCTGGGTGCAGTGCTTGGGGGTGAAGAGAGCAGGCTGGCTGTAAATAGGCGTGAATTGGGGCTGCCACGAGGAGAGGAGGGGTGCGGAGGCTGTCTGCAGCTGGGTGGCGTGGGCGAAACTGCAGTGCCCAGCCCTGAAGCCAGCGCTTGCCTTCAGCTCTTGCAAATAATCACATTTTTTTAAAATTAAATAGCATAATTGTGTGTGTGCAGGTACAGGTCAGGATCAGGGTTGCGGTCCCAGGAAGGGAAGAGCAAGGAAGCAGATGGAAGGGAGGCTGAGCGGCACAGGCGAGCAGGGGAGAGGAGCACCAAAAGACAGAGCACGATGGTGGAGGAGGCCAGTGGGGAAGGAGGCAGGAAATTCTGGCCAAGAAAACAGAGCAGGACACAGCACCAGAGAGGTCAGGTTTTATGTTGAGGAGGGAGAGGGGAGACAGGGGAATGGAGAGGGCCTGGGGCTCGGAGCGAGGGCAGCCAGGACAAGGGGGAGAGGGGCAGGAGTCTTGTACCACGGGCACAAGCAGGCAGGAAAAGAATAGGTTAGAAGAAAGAGAGCAGAAGGGAGGAGGCAGCAGAGTAGCCAGGGCAAGTTTACA
>NW_009197884.1:41434-54710 GCF_000690835.1 Fulmarus glacialis | reverse complement strand
AGGGGCAACAAAACCAAGAAACGGGATCCAGGGAGTCTGCTGAAAGGAGAAAGCAGCACCTGGGATATCTCAGCCTGGCAAGTATTGAGGGATGGAGAGCCCAGGGCATCTACAGCCAAATCACTCCAGTGGTGGGATCTGTCCAGCACGTAAGTGCCACCTCGATGCCACAGCCTTGCGACACCTTCCTTGTGCCGGTGGGAGAACCTGTATTTCCTGGCGGGCCCCGGGGACACAGCTAAACGTGCTACTGCACAAGGCAGCGGTGCGGCTGGGATCCGGGCCCCGGCTGTGCGGCAGGGCTAGGGCAGCCCAGGGCTGCAGCCCAGGGCGGGAACGGAGCAGCGTGTGCCTGCACCCGGGGAAAGGCAGCCCCAGGGCCGGAGCAGCAGCACGAGGCTGCGCGTGGCCGGGCTCAGCTCGCACCATGGGAGAGCCTGGCTGCAGCTCTGAGAGCAAAGTGGTCTCATCCTCGCACGCTGCTGGAGCGTGAAAAACCAGGGCTGCTTATTTCTGGGTCTGCTCTGCCCAGGGTCTGTGCGGTGCCTTCACTGCCTCTGTTTCACCTTCCACCTTCTCCTCTACTGCCTATTTGCAGTTCACTGGGGCAGAGACTTGAGACCTATGTACAAACCAGGGGTATATTCTGTGAAAAGGCTTATCTAATTTTCTTTCTGGAACATAACATGTAGGACAATAAAAGCCTGGTTTTCAGTAGAGTACAGACTTGTTCCTGGAGCTACCAGGGCTTCACTCAACGTCTGCTCTGAACACACCTGGAAAAGCTGGCTGTGCCTTTTCACCTCCACCACCTTAAAGCTGAGACTAAAAAGAAGACAAGCAAAACCCTGGCAAGCACAACCTCTCTTTTCATTAACATTTTAAATCGTTATTTTTAATGGTACATTTAACTAACACTAACTTATCCATGGGAAGAGAATTTGGCTGTTAACACTGGCATCTGCTTAACAAACTGAAGCTTTGCATTTGGTGAGGCGTGAGCATAACACCGGTAGTATTACTTGCTAACAGCAGACTCATTAGCATTAATTGCTGCATTTACTACCACAAAGAGCTTTCTGTATCTGTAACAGCAGTTATTAGATGTACCCCATTCTCACTGGAAAAGGTACATAGGAAATTATACAGACCTACGGGTAAATGAGGATCTAAATTCTTGGCACTTACCATAACTCAAAACTTCCAGAAGAGTAAGAAAACTGATGAGATATTCTGGGGACTGTGTTCTTCGCCTTTCCTCACTGGAGAACTATGTTCAAACATGGCTAAATTGCAGTTGGAAATGAGTTTAAGGGTTATGGTGCTCAAAGGCCACAGAAAAATGTGTGTCCATAAAAATATCTTGCAATTCAGCCAAGACTGGCTTTTGCTATCCAAAGCAGGCGTTGTCAGAACAGGCCAAGAGCTGGGTTTAGAGAGATAAACTGCGACGGATAAAACACCTGATCAGATTTGCTACAACTGTGCACTGGTTGGCACTATTAAGATTGACAGGACTTGTCACTTGTGCCCTCAGCAGCTGGAATCCCAGAGCACCGTATTTGTCTTAGAGACACCATATTTTGATGCTTGGGATGTGAAATAGGGTTTTTTTTCATAAGATTTCTCAAAATGTGACACTTCAGGCTGGGTTATAAATCAGGATGCAAATGTCACAACTTATCACAAAATCCAGACCCAAGCATCCCAGAAGCATGGGGGTATCTTTGAGTGGCTGTGAGATGGGATACCTATGAGAGCTGGAAATTGCAATAACTTGCTTCCAGAGAGATACCTGTACCTAACACCTAGTTACTGGTCTGTCGTCTGTGTTACGAACTCTGTCCACACCTGGCAGGTGTGGTGTCTGTAATAACTTGGGAACACGCTGCAGAGTACGAGCTTTACACAATGCTTTCTGTTGATTAATACTTTCATAGCATATGGTTCGTAGAATATTTACTACATCCTCTTCAAAAGTGCTGCCTTTCCAGTTTAGCTTAAAAATGGTGCAATGACCAGGAAGCTAGAGGAATGAATGTTTGAACCATTTTTCACACAGAGGAAGGTGCTAACTGAAATGCAGACTGGAGTGGTCATACATTCCAATAACCTTGGTGATAAATCTGATTTTAGATCTTTTAATATATTACAACTAAAATGCAAATCACTGAGCAGGAGTAACGCTACTCTGCCAGATGAGAGCGGCTCCAAAATCGTTAGGGGGCTGGCGGGCAGCAAGGCACAGTTTAGGCTGGGTTTGGAAATCACACCTCTGCATTGATCTGCCGTTGCCCCTTCCTTGGGTGCTGATTTTTTTATCCAGCTCTGTGCCTGGGACTTGAGGGTCGCAGTCCCCTGATGCCTGTGGTGACAGGCTGCAGTACTAGCAACGGGAGAGTTTGTGGAAGTCATTGGTAGGAGCGGACGGTCCCACCTTCTCCTGCCAGCTCAACACATGGATCTGGGTTTTCCGTCTCTTGAAGCCCAGCCTCCAAGACTGTTTCTTTAGCTTTTCTTTAGCGACCCATTTTGCAACCCAGTCCTCTCAGCTGGAGAAATCACTCCAGGGCCTGTGCCCCTCGAGGATGCCACCCAGACAGAGGGTCTGTGGGGATGCACAAGGCACTTGAGTGCAGGAATTCAGCAGAGCTTCAGTCCCTCACAGTGCACCTGGCTTCCAGTCCTGGCCCCGCATTCAGCCCTACGTGGTCACATGTGGCTCTAATAGTCGTGCAGGCTTGTTTCCTGTAGATAATTGAATTGAGTTGGATCTTATTTTTGCCCTGTTGTTCTGTTGGGTTCCCCTCCCAGCACTGAAGCCATGCACTTTGTCTAGCATCGAAATTTTCATGGGGAATAATGGTCTAATCCCCACTGCAGGCAAGTGGCACAGTCAGGATCAAAAGATGCATGCCATAGTGAAAGAAGTTGTTTTGCTTTCAGGCCGAGGGATATGGCAGCACAGAAAGCAAGAATCTTGCACCAAAGAGTCTGCAGGGATACTCCTTGCAACCCATCCCTCCCCATTCCCTGGGCAAGTGAACACGTAGCAAGTGAGCAAGCTGAAACGGCCATGGGGAGAAGCTGGGCTTCCCCCATACCCTCCCACCCAGCCACACGCCATCTCCAAGCCCTCGATCTCTCAGTGTCATGCCTGGGCAGAGGAACCGCCAGGGATCCTGGCAGAGAAGTAGGAGGTCTCCTCTTTGAGACTGATGGTGGGAGCCCTGCCTCCACCTGGTTGTCTGGCAGCCAGCACCCTTCCATTGCCATCCAGCAGGCCACAGACGAAGAGCTCCTAGAGGTGCCAGAGCCTGCAGCAGGTAACAGCATAAGCCAGGTCATACAAGGAGGCAGCTGGGTCTCTGGATATAAGGGTGGCACAACCATCATTACCGGAGGAGCTCTGCCTCAGGGACATACTGCTCACTTAAAGTGGCTTCAGTTGGCACAAGTCGTGGAAAACACAGTGCATTTGGACAAATCACGCATGAGCTGCTGGCGAACTCGAGGTGAGACTATGCATCCTCTCTGCGATGCGGTTTGGGAAGCCTGCTCAAGTAAAGGCTGCCGTACCTGCCTGTGGGTCCACCGCTCATTTGTGGAGTGGCCTGAGAACTTTTCTGGATGTGGAGAACCTCTCCCAGATCATCTCACTTGCTGCTGACTTTACTGGTTTGCTTAGCAGAGCCAAGACAACCCCCTTCCCAGCACCAGTGCGTGTGTGTTGGTTGTCTGTCTTGTGAAGGAAGGGGTGGGCTCACTGTATCTTTCCATGCATGTTTACCCAGCCTGAGGTCTTCCTTCCACCACACAGCCTTGCAAGCCTTCAGCACAGCCTCCTGCCACTGATCGAAGCTCTTCTCCATGGCACAGAAACTAAGATGTCCAGAGGTTCATTGCTGAAGGCAGCTGCTAGTGACAGCCCCAGCTGCACCTCTGGTACCCCAACACGGCGTGCGGCCTCTCCCACTGCGGCTGAGGCAGAGCAGGGAGCAGCGCTGCTGTTTCCCTCCACGGCACACGGTGGGGATGAACACAGTGCCATGCTCTTGAAGCAAGTTGCTTTTGCTGGTAGTGGCGCATTGCTCTTCTGCGAGGTTTTTGCGGGGCGGCGGTTGGCACACTGGAGCTGCTGACAGGCATCAGGGCAAGCCTCCCACGCTGCAGGATGGGGTTCCAGCTGACGTGGCCCTGGTACCCATCAGCATAAGCCGAACCCTGTGCTCTGTTAGCGGGACGGAAATGCGATCATATGCCTGAGCCCAGTCAGGCCTTTTACTGCCAAGTGTTCTGGCAGCAAGTGGCTGCGGGAGGGATGGGTGTGCAAGTGTGGCCTTGGGCTGCTGTCTCCTTGAGGATGATGTTGGGGGGCATCTCTCTAGGGAGATGCACCTCTTGGTGTGCCTGGGGACCCGAGGGCTGCAGAGGAGACACGGGGATTTGTGCTGCTGGCTGCTGGCTGTGGAGAAGGGTTTACTTCCCGGGGGGCACAACTAAACGCCTCTTTGTAAGGAGCCTGCAGCTGAGAGGCAGCTCCTGGCTCCAAGCGAACCCTGAATCAGCATGAGGGCAAGGACCACAAGCTCAGAGGGCATCTGCAATGCTGTCCAAAGCCTTCCTGCTCTATTCTTGTTACCCCCATTAGCTAATTGAAATGGAAGTAAGGAAAGAGACCAAACATCTCTGGGAAGGGGCTGTAACACTTGCAAATAAAGGTTTGCAACTGCTCTGAAGCACCTCCCTGGCCCCTGCCCCAGGCAGCTGCCCCAGGCAGCGATGTGTCCTCGGGCAGTGGCGGGATGGGGCATCCTGAGGCAGCCAGATCAGACTAACAGAAGCCGATTGCAACTGAGTGATAGCAGAGTTAACAAACTAAGAGGCACTAAGGAGAGTGACTGAAGAAAGGGAAAAAAAGACAGTGGAGGCACTTTGTGCCTCTAATGATGGCTGCGATGCAGCAAATGAGGGAAAATTAGCACCAGACAGACAAATGGCAACTCATTTCAAAAGGCACGGAATGAGACAAAATTGCAATGAGAAGCTCAGGAGATTAACCCAGTAGCAATGAAACTTTATCTCCCAAGGAATCCAGTGCTCCCGCACACTCCCTTGCTCTCTCTCTGTACCCTCAGAGTTCTCCCTCCCTGCCCTTCAGTGATCCCCCTTGCTCTTACATAAATACTAGAGCTGAGAAAACATTTATTCAGAGCAGGAGGGTGAATTTGCTTTCATGCTATCCTCCCTCCCACTTTTTAAAATTCATATCTGCAACAAACAGTTTCTGTCTGCAGCGAAGGTGGACAGGAGTAGGAAGTCATCACTGCTCCGGTGGCCAAGAGCTGACGTTGTGCTCAGCTTCATGCAACAGCCTGAGAAACCAGGATGGCCCGATCACGGTTAGGGTCAGGAAGGTTTTGCCTTGGGGCAAAAGGACAGCGGCTGTAAGATGGTTTTTACTTGTATACCGGAGGGAATAGTCCCCTTCCTCGGCCGGTTAGGCAATTTCACTTAATGAATCGCTGAACTCTGTCCCATCTCTGAAACACTGGCAATGCCATTGAGTTCTCCTGCTGTGTCTCTGTGACGTGTGGTTGTTTTTTGGCCTTGTGCCCTTTTGCCCTAAGAGACATAAGCTTGTCAAGGGTGGGAAGAGGTGCGTGTCATGGGGAGGGAGCCTGTGCACCGCTCTGTGCATCCTTCTGCACCTGCTGCCTGCTCCAGGGCCACCCGTGACCGAGGAACAAGGCTTGGCAGCCAGGCCTGGGTCTGTGTGTTCAGCCAGTCGAAGCCATACAGTAATTTAGGGAGTGGGAAGCCTGCAGCATGGGACTGTGCTGGGTCTTTTGCTGTGGTAGCAGTTTCTGTCCAAAGCTTACAAACAGTAGGGACTCATACCAGAGGTAGACTAGTACCTGCCTAAAGTCCTTACTGGCACCTCCTGAGCCAAGCGTGCCTGATTCATTGCACCGGCTTTAGCCTCGAAAGGATGGTACCTGGTGGCGCATCAGGGGTGAGTGGTTTGGGGTTTTTTTCATATATGCTCATTACCAATGTCTGTGAATAACCCCAAGAGAGACAGCATGATGGCACTGCTTGCGGTCACCCAGCAGCTCTGTCACCTGAAAGATTACTGTGATTACTGTGCAATGTTCGTTCTAAGCACAGATGCCTTCTTTAAGGGCCAGATACCCATGTGGTGAAAATCAGCATCGATATACTGACACCAGGGAGTCTGCTGTGCTGGTTAGTGAGCTCCTTTCCAATGTCAGAGTTACTATACGTAGAACCTATCAAACAGAAGGGATTCAGCCATGTCGTATAGTGACGGGACTCTGTGCCACAGAGGCAAAGGACAGGTATAATGTGTGGGCACCTGCTCGGGAGCCTTGAAGTCATGCTGTCCCATAATGGCAATCTTGCCCCAGAAATTTAATTCGGTGGAGAGCCCGTTTAGCCGAGCTGCCATTCACCTGGGAAAGGCAGCCCTTGAGAAGGGCTACATGGGCTGTGATTGCTCTGTGCACACTCCGTGCCTGCAGCGGGACCCCTGACGCTGGGCTCACTCGTCCCTCTGATGCTGGTTGCACATCCACATCCCTCCAGTGCCAGCAAATGACCGTGGGCAAACCCGCCAGAGGCATGGCACAGTGGGACCCCGCCGAGCAGGGCTGAACACAGAGCCTGAGTCTCACCCAGGGGCCGGAGCGTGCTGGCAGGCAGCAGGCTGCTCTAACAATTTCCTTGTAATGAGCAAATTAGCTAAAATCAAAGCCAGTCTCCAGACACTTTATGAGCGGATAAAAGAAGTGTGGCTATATAGGGAAGTGTTTGATGGGTGCTCATCCCTTGTTTTCTGTTCTTACTCTCTTGCTTCTCCATCATTCGAATCTCCTTTCCACCTTTATTGCTATTAGGTAGTTAATCTTCTTGCAGCGTTAGTGTTTGTCTCTTCCATTTCTGTTTCTAACGCATGATTTTGTTGAGCAAGCACGAGCCATTTGGCCCACATTGATTATTTATGAAGGTGGGAACCTTTTATCTCAGCTGCTTAGTAACTTAACCGTGGTGTGGAAAGAGGCTATCTAGAAGTAGCTGCACATCTTGCAGGAGCTGGGAGACAGGGAAGGCAGTTGAGGTGCTGCAATATCTGATAGGAAGGGAGTAGAGAAGGGAGAAAAATCAGGCTGAGCTCACTGTAAATGCCACTATCTATCATGCCGCTAGAAAACAGGGGTAAAATGATACCCTTGGGATTTGATAGCGCCTTGCATTCACCTTGCAGAGGTGGTAAGAAAATACCAGTAAAGAGCGAGGTCCATTACTATAATTCCCAAGAAGAAGGGATGAAATTTTTTCAGGAATGAGTGCAACAAGAACATTGCACCTCTGCTTGTGATGGGCTGGAAGCCCATCCCTCACCGTGCGCAGGCAGATGCTCCGCAGTTGCCTGAGTGCCGGCTGTACAGCCTGACTCTGTGAGTGAGGGCAGAGCCTAAGAGAACAAAAGATTTCTAGTTCAAGCCAGGCTTAGTGAGAGAGGCGTTGCAACCCTCCGGTGAGACTGCGTACCGTGATTTCTGCAAAACCAGACAAGATACGCACTTGTAATGGGTCACTGGGACCTGCTCAGGTGGAAACAGAAAATGAGTTTCCCTCCCCAGCCCCTGCCCTTTCCTAGCCCAGCCTTTTGTATATTTTCTCTCTTTTCATTGCCTATCTGCTCCCGTTGCCCTCTACTAGTCCAGAAGATGGGAAAAGAAACACAGCTGACCAAGTGTTCACAAAGAGATTTGCAGAGGGACACCCATATGAAATAACGCACCGTTGAAAGGATACATTCTCAGGATCCAACCCACAAATACAAAGCTGGCAGCCCAGAAAGGTGCTGTCCCTTTCCTATACACACAAGTATGCAGGAAGGCAAATCCATTGCATGTTGAAAACTGCTCTAGAGCAAAACAAATAGATCAGCACTAAAGGACAGGAGCTGAACTCTTTTATGAATGGAGATGCTATTAGAGTGTACTGCAAACAGGATAATGGAATATCAGCTCAAATTTCCCTTCACTGTTACTACCGAATCGGAATCCTACACAGAGTTTAATATAGTTCTCCTAAAATTTTTTGTCGCTTCTGCTCTTCCCTTCATCCAGTGACAGCTGAACCTGTCAGATTCCAATCTGTCCCATGGCTTATGAAAAAAATGTTTTATGGAAAAAATATTTTATGGGAACATAAATTTAAATGCTGCTCCCACATCAGCTCTTTTCAGACAGAAAATGTTACAGAAGCTGCCTTTGTGGTGACCAGCCAGAAGACAGTAGGGTTAGCGTGAGGAAAGGGGGAGGCAGTCTGCCCCCTTCTACGGCTGCATGTCGTCGGGATGTGCCATGACATTCTCTGGCAAGGGCAGGGCGTATCTGGGAGGCAACCACAGCCAGCCAAGGAAGTACAGGCGTGCACCATGGATCCTGAACCTGGTTTAGCCAAGGACGGATCCCAAGGATCTCCACCATCATTTAAAAGCTTGGCTTTCTCCATTGCGAGTGGGGCAGTGGGGATAGCTGCCGAGCCGAGGGAGGGTGACGTCTCTGTGGCAGAGACACAGCTCCGCCACCCCAGCATGAGCTATCAGAGCCAGCTGAGAGAGGAGAAGATACAACTCTCGGGGTCCCTCTCGACTGAGGCAATATCCAAGTGCACGCTCCATAAGTGGGTTCTGCTTTTCGACCAGCCGCTGAGCTGACGCTTTCCCTGAGGCTTGCTGAACAAAAGGCAAATCTAATTTTCCCCTCCAGCAGTCTTGACAGCAGCAGAAAGGCAGGGCCGATCTGTTCTGAGCAGCACAGGGATGCTTTGCTGTGGCTGCCGTGCAGGCCGCGTGGCTCTCTGGCTGCCCCATCTCCAAACCCTGCAGTACCACCTGGGTGCTGCCACCCCTGACCCCCATCTTCCCCAGCACGGTGCAGGGGGTGCACCCCCAGTCACTGATTCAGCAGTGCTTTGCCTTCCTTATGCCGGCAGGGCCGATCTGTTCTGAGCAGCACAGGGATGCTTTGCTGTGGCTGCCGTGCAGGCCGCGTGGCTCTCTGGCTGCCCCATCTCCAAACCCTGCAGTACCACCTGGGTGCTGCCACCCCTGACCCCCATCTTCCCCAGCACGGTGCAGGGGGTGCACCCCCAGTCACTGATTCAGCAGTGCTTTGCCTTCCTTATGCCAAGGACTCTCAAAATCCTCATTTCCCTATTAGACCAGCTACCGCATCACCACGTGGCAAAGGCTGCCCAGTTCAGGTGGTCATCGCTGTACTGCCGGCTGAATGACAATTGCATTTAAAACCGGACACTAACAACAGCCTAAGGGGTGGCTGACTTGCTTGTTTGCACGCGGCGGCCCATGCCCCTGTGCAGTGCCAAGGCTCTGTGCAGAGCTCAGCTGGTGCAGAGCCGTTACTGATGAGGAGCCGAGTGAGCTAAAAAGGTGTTTCTAGTTTAAAATTTGATCTTATGAGCTTAATAAAGGTAAACTAAAAGAAAGCCTTAGCGTGCATGTGCAGACTTTGCTGTGACTACAGCAGGCTGATTCAGAGCCGCAAGGACCGGACGTGCTATTTGGGGAAAGGCAGAGGCAGGCAGTGCACTGCGCGGGTACATGCTCTCCCGAGGCATTTCACCTAGCAGACTGTTCACCTACAGAGACGGTCCCGAGAAGCCTTTTCCCTGCTGGGTGTTTTGCTTACAGAGGCATTCCCCAGAGATCATCCCTGGAGACACTTTTACCCTTGGAAGACAGCTGTCTTCATGGCGTGTATTTTTAACAAGGCTTAAAGGTATGTTTTATTCCCATCCTCTCCCCTGCAGAATAAATACTTCGGAGCAGAGTAGTTATTGATCTGATCCGCACGAAATCTGAGAGAGGAGCTCAGTCGTGCGCTCTGCCACAGCCTCTTCCCGCACCCCTGGGCAAGTGGCAGAGCCCTGCTGCACAACCAGGAGGTAGGTATCGCAAAATGTCTTGAGGGTCTAAGCCTTCACAGCCCTGTGTGGCAATAATCATCCTTTGCATAGTGCTCCAGGGGTTGCAAGGATAATATTGTTAGAGTACTGACAGCTCCTGGGTAAAGCGTGATAGAAATACTGTGGTGCTAAGGCTGGCAGACTTCTGAGGTCTGGAGGCATCACCAGTGATGTGAGGCAGTCCTTTAGTCTTGCCATTGCTAACGCCAAATTTGAACAGCTAGAGCTGGCCAGCCATTTGGGCACCCAGACACTGCTGGAGCATCTTATTTATTTGTGACGGCAACCAACAGCCAAGTGCCTGTGTGAGCAATGGCCTGCTCATATGAAGGGTCTCGAATAGCTAATAAATTGGGACCTGGAAGATTTGGCAAAATGGTTTCTGGCCATTTGAGAATTTTCTTGTATGAACAGAGAGGAAAAGTCACACCTCCTGTGTGTAAAAGTGCCTGGGTGGAGAAGTGAACCTGTGTTTGTGAGCTTCCCCCTTGCTTCAGATCAAAATGCTGGTTTGATCATCTCTCTGTTTCAGGGCACATCTGACACCAGGATTTGTATTTTAAATGAAGGGAGACTTCTTGCTATTTGGTGACAAGCACAGTAGAGACAGAAAGGGGTTCCCTGGTTCTGGGTTTTGTGGTCCCCAAGCTCCACAAGAAAGCAACAAACTAGTGAAGCATGACCTTAATGGTCTTAAATGCTTCCAGTCTGTGTAATACTGTGATAGGATCATCATGTGGGTTTTGCTAGTGAAATGCTACAGGGAAGGAAATGAAGACAGTTACAGTTGTGTGAAGCATCCAAACCTGTAATAGAGGCAGATGGTAACTACAGAGCGATGAGGGGGAGCCTGAATCCTTCTTCCACCTGTGCTTAGTACCTCTGTGAAATCACCTGCAAAGTTATATGGGGGATTGTTTGCTGTGGGACTGATAGAAAGTGCGCTGATAGAAGATGAAGGCATGACCATGATCTTTGCAGATGCCCACAGCCTCAGTCCAGAAGATCCTTCAGAAAAGTTCTGATGAGCCGTGAATGGTGCTTTTTCTTACAGGAGATGCACTTTGCTCCCTCAGAGACTGCTTTCTTTTCTTAGCTCAGCAGTGTGTTCTCTGACTGTCTCAGCTAAACCAAGCAGTTCAGTTCTTCTGCAAGTGCCTATCTGCGGAGGACCTATATACATCAGGGTGCAACCCATGGAAAGCAAAACTTTGTAGTTTCACACTTCTTGGTGTTTAGATTCTTGATTTGTGCCTGTTCTACAGAGACAGTTAATTGCCAAACTCCGGACCTGGCATGTTTAAACTTCTGATCTGGCTTCTTTAAAACTGAGATCGTTCATGTCTTTATCCCGCACGGAGAGAGTGCTGCAAAAAGGTGTAGATAGCCAAGTCTCACCCTGAGATGCTCTCTGTGCCTGCTCGTGCGCTGCCGCTGCTTTACAAACTTCTCTCTCCTTGCCTGGAAAGAAATAAATAACCAGACAACCCAACAGCTCAGATGTAAGGGCTCGAGCTCTTGATCATGAGCAGTGTTTGGCAGCAGAGGGAAAACATGCAGACTCATTCATAGAGATGCTGTGTGGAGCTGCTGTGGAAGAGCCTGTGGGCGTATGATGAATGCTTAGTAATTAAGCTGATTCTAGGCACGTTGATTATCATTTCAGGGAGACGTGGAACATCCTGCAAATACTTACATAAATATCTGATTCCTAAGGCACACGCACACGCATGTGTGTGTGTGTATGGGAGGGAAGGGGAAGCAGCCTGACAAGTGTTTTGAGAGTAAAAATAAATAGGTGCTGTTGCATCTGTGACTCTGTTCTGGTTTTTAATCCAGCAGGGAGAAACCACAGGAATTTGTACATTTATAATCCCACATCCTGTCTCTGTCAGCCAGAGTGAACAACTCATTAGCATGAAGATTTTGCTCTTTTGGTTCATCCAAGTACTAATGCAGAGAAAAGCCAAGTGGACTTGGGAGCCCCTTGCTGAGCATCTCTCGTACTTTTTGCTGGTGCAGGAACAATCTGTTTTCTCAGGGCACTATCCAGGTCCTACTGTAGTCCATGGAGTCCTTGATAAAAAGGACTTACGTAGGACTTTAAGCTGCAAGCTTTAGGAGTGTGGCTGCTGCAAAAGAGGTTTGAATCTGGAGCAGAGAGTTGCACCTCTCCCCACCCCCAAAATCTCAGAGATATTTCACTCTGGGACTTTGGTGGGGACATATCAGTTAGTTAGACTGTTAGAGCCCTAGTTTAGTACCTAACTGGTTTGGAAAATGTCAAACTGGAGAGACAAAAACCAAGAAAATGGAAATGAGTATATCTATTTTATATCATGGTGGGATGAGCCACAAGTCCAGTTGCTCTTGTTTTGTGCAAGGTGGGGATGATGCAGATGATGCTCTGGGATCCCACCTGGCCCTGATCTTTTGAGACATTTCCTACAGCAGAGTGCAGTGGCAGTCTTTCTTACACCCTTTCTCCACACTTCTCAGCAAGCTCTTTGCTGTGTCAGGTACTGCAGACAGAGCATATCCAAAATCCAACGCGCTTCTGCACTGTCTCATTGAAGCTCTGGACTTTCCCTGTATTAGTGCTGGGGCAAGGAAGAAACTAATTGCCTCCAGGAATTTTTCGCCAGCCTGTACGATTCTTAGAGAGCTCCTGGCCTTGCAGATTATGAAGACGGGCAGGGAGACAGATCTGGGGTGTATGCATGTGACAGGGGTGGGGGGCAGCAACTCCAGATAGCGCTCTCTGCTTAATTGCTTTCCTTCCTTTCCCACTATATTAATCACCTCCCTGTGAACGCTGCCCAGGGCTCATTTCAAGTCATTTTGCAGGCCTGGCGAGAGGGACGGGGAGTGGATCTCTTCCCAGCAGCCTCTGGTCAGAGCCACAGGTCCCTTTAACTGTCTTCCTGGCTCCACGGCAGCGTACTTTCCACCCAGTCCCTCTTCGATGCTCTCTAATGGAGGAGGAGGTGAGCATGAAATGGACTGCTAAAACTCATGAATATTTCAGAGGAAAAAGTCAAGGGACTCCATTAAATCCTCTTCAGTCTCTGCTGGGGGGTGGGTGCACTGGTTAATGAGAAACTCCAGTGGCATTCAGGCGATGTCAGGAATGCACCTAGCAACTTCCAGGCTGGTGTGACCGCACGATGCTTTCCAAAGCCTCCCTTTTGCACCATCCTCATAGAGCCACCCAGCACTGCTGCCATCCTCTCATTCCCCAGACAAGCCCAAA
>NW_009197884.1:41073-41316 GCF_000690835.1 Fulmarus glacialis | reverse complement strand
CCTCCTCCCCCTATCACGATCGTAGCATGCCAGACTGCCCCTGAGCTGCCCAGCAGCCCTTTGGCTGGCTTTTAACCCAATGTCCTCCTATAGCATCCCACCACCTACCAGCACTCTGTTTATCAGCATCCCTCCCAGCTCACCTGCCATCTTCCCCCATCCCCCTTACCAAGCCCCCGTCCCCGTCACAGCCTCCTCGAGACGGCTTTTACCCCCCCGTCAGCAAACAGCTAGAGCGGCGGC
>NW_009197884.1:32730-40856 GCF_000690835.1 Fulmarus glacialis | reverse complement strand
GCCCTCCCCAGCCGCCAGCATCCCACCGCAGCCCATGCACTGGTGCTCCATGTCGGCGAGCGAGCCTTCCTCGCCCTCCCCTCGGATGTGAAATGGGGCGGCGATGCCCCTGGGGTCTGCGGCTTTTTCCTAGGGACCAGCCAGCGTGCAAGGTCTTCTAAGCCTATGCACCCTGCAACGCACTCTGCTCTTCCAGCCCCAACTCCCAAACGTGCCCTGTGGGGTGTCTGGCACGGGGCTTGGCTCTCATGAGGGGAGAGGAGCCTGGGGGTGGCAACCCTGGGCTGTACGTCTCCTCTCTCTTTGCTACTGAGAAGCGGTGGGGTCAGGAAGCCAAAGTCCCAGTGCTCAGAAACTGCTCACTGCTTTGCCAGGTGCTGGCATTCAAGCAGGAACTGTCTTTCGGTCTTTCAGTGGCTTCTAGGGAAGGTGACCCGTCATCACTCACAAGGCTGCTCCTCGTGGATTTCTTCTCCCTGGCTTCCAGGAAAATTGGTCCTCCACATCTAAAACCACCAGTGTCTCCCCCATTAGACACCATCACCCCCTTAGGCCACCACTAAATCTGGCAGTTTCTTAGCTTTTGCTGTGTTGTTCCTAAATGACTCAGGTCTGCCTCAAAATGAAAGATACCCAAGAAGGAAAGCCTCAGGCCCTGGGCAAACACAAGGAAGAAGACTCTGCCCCACACCACCCACAGTGAAATCGTCCCTGCACTTAAACATGAGCTGCTGCACAGACGGGAGTTGAAGGAGGCTCATCGAAACTTAAACCACAGACTGACTGACTGTGCATAGGCCAAGATGGACACACCTGGTGTAGAGGGGGAAAAGTGAACCTTCTCCATTAGACCTCTCCTCCAATGAGAGAAACTGTTTTTCCCTCTCTGGGTCAGGGTCCTGAGGATGGCCACAAAATCCTTCAGAAGATGACTGTCTCAAGACAAAAAAAAGCATAATCAGGGGCTCAGTAGAGACCTCACCAGCCGCTTTCAGTTCACCCCAATTAACCCTTCCTTGTTATCTAGCCAGTGATGACCTGTACCACCCTTCCTCTCTCCCACCACGGATAATGAGTCTTATCTCTCTCTTGGCTTAGCATCTACCCATTGCTCCCAAAGTGCTAATTACATTTTACTCATAACTTGCTTAATCAACTACCATAATTAAATTAGGCACAAAGCAGTGCCTTTCTATCTGTACCCAGATTGTAGTTTGGGTTGCAGGCTCGTGCATTTACAGAGACCAAAGTACCCCAAGCCTCTTTCTGCAGCTATGGCAGTCTGTCTCACACAAGCTACCACCTCTCTGCAAACCCTGCCTCTCAGCTACAGAGTCAGCAGCGCTCCTCTGAGAGAACTGGGCTTTTACTTCCTTGCCTCTCTTACTATTCATGTTCACTGTTCCATGCCAAGCTAAATGAAAATTATTTCCTCTTTAATAAACAAAAGTGGCCCTACATGGAGAAAAATAATTTCATTTTTAATAAACAAAAGTGATCTTAGGTACAGAAGTGGGTAATCTCCTTTGTCTGGCTTTTTCTGCTCATCTTCAGAAGGCAGCAGCCCCTGTCAGTCTGGGTGCCAGCTCCGCATACAATGGTAAAACAGAGCGAAGTGTAACAGATTAGGAGACTGTAAATGTGTATTACAGGGTGCTTCATGCTGCCTGCTGGATAAGGGATAGGAATTTGAGTGATAGCATGAGAAATATTGGTCTTTTGCTGGTGACCTCAGTAGAGCAATGAAGGTGGCAAGTCTGCCGTGAAGCTGTTGGCATTGTCGAAAACCTGAAGCTCCTGTTGCAGTTTCCCCAAGGAGAGGAGGTCTCCCCCAGCCCAGCGTGGGCTAAGCGGGGCGACCACCACAAGAATCAGAAACACGTCACTTGCTCGTGTCTCACAGAAGCTAGGAAAAGGCTGTCGGTGCAGTCCATGACTGTAAGCAGCAATCTGAAGGGAGTTCACCTGGGCAGAGAGGCAATGGGGGGCGAACACCCAAGGTCAGTCACGGGTCATCTTGTACGGTTCAGGCAGAAAGTTTATTTGCAGCTCACAGTGGCAAGAGTGTGACACTGGAAATCACGCACAACGAGCTTTGTGCACCTGGTTAGAAAGTCTCCGGCAGAGATTTACAGCTGAGTGTTTCAGCTGACGCATGTGCCATGGGACAACCATTCAGGCTCCCGCCCCCCCTCTGCTGTGTAGAAGATAAAAGAGTGCAAGGCAGCATTGCTACCCCAAGACAACCATTTACTTGGAGGGAGGTCCTTGGCTGCCCCTTTACAGGTGTTTTTCCCCACTGAAGCAAAGCCAATCTGCCAGGGTTGAGCCCTGCAATCTAGCGATGTGGCTAATTGAAACCACTTGATTTTGAATGCTAAATATTTGTTTGCACACAAGCCGGAGTCCACGCCTTTTTTGGAGAAGCCACGGGGCAACTGATGATTACATGCAAGAATACAGACATCTAATTGTGTCATTTTCATTTGTAAATTGGCACTTTGTCCAGAAGCCATGTGAGGTGCCGAGGTCTGCTCTGTTTCCCAGGCAGCCCCTTGGAGCCTCATCAGGAATTTTCCTGGGCCCTTGCTAAGCCAGCTGCTGTATTTCAGAGATGAGTTGCAAGTGATTTCTAAATAGTGGTTGCAAAGCTTCCTGGGATGAATAGATGTGATAAAAATGCTTGATTTCAGCTCTGCTCTTGAGCTGCTGACAGATACAGCACAGCATTACGTCAGCAGCCTAGCACAGCTTGGGCAGCCATTGCTGCTCTGTTCATATTTCATTGCACTTGGCACGAAGTTGATACTGAGGGAAAGAACTTGGTGGGACTTCTTAGGTGCTGATATATATATATTCCTATCTCAGAAACTTCTGGAGTTTCCCAGTGAACTACTGAAGCTTTAAATCCCATGAGGAATTCGATACCTTTAGATACACTTGCACAAGGTTGCCCAATTGTCCAAAAAATTTACTCCGTTTTGTACTCACTTTTCCTTAAACATGCCGAGTGCTTTACTGAGTGGTGACCCACATCACCATTTCTACACCCAAGCAGGTTCCTTTACTTGGAACATCCCAGGCCCAGCATTTTGCCGTGTACCTTTCGCAGATGCGTGGTGCCGAAGCACAGCTTTCCTCGGTTCAGCCTGGTTTCAGGCAGTGTCTAGACAGCCACAGGCTAGCCTTTCCCGGGTCGAGAGCGTCTGCGGAGATGTCTGGTTCTTGTTGTATAAATACCCAGTACTTTTGCACAGGGAGACCACATCTTGCATCAGGCCTGTATCTTCTACCTCAATAGATATTTAAGAACAGTAAAAACATACCAGGCTTTTACTTTACCCTTTCATTTTAACATGCTTTTTACCCAGACAGAATAAGTAGAAAGTATTTCTTTCCACAGTAATAATAGGACGTGACTGAGAAGGTCAAGGGAGAATGGAATGAGATTTTTCATAAAAACATTGAAATCCTACACAGGGGAGAAACTTTTACTCCAGGAGCAAATAATTGCACACAACTACACTTATCTATAAGTGAGAGACTTTATTTGAACCAATTTTTCAAATACAGACATCTGTATTATTCTCACTTCTCGGGAATGTTTTCTGCTCATTTTTGAAGCTTGCAACCTTAGGACAATATTCAGGACATATGTGTACATTAGATCTCTGCAGATGGACACATTCATAATGCACAAGTACAATGAGTGAGAGACTCTTTCCAGATCCTCACACAAGAGCATCGGAAATGGGCCGCTCTAATCGTCAAGTTCTGCTCTTATAGCTTCCAGACACGTCACAGTTCTTGATACTCTCTAGGCTGTAGCCGCCTTCTTCAGGCCCCGATTTACTACTGTGTTACTTCAGCTGTATGCCAGTGTAACTCCACAAAATAGGGCTTAGGTGATGCACAGGGATGTGGTTCATTCATTGGGAACAGGCATGAGCAGAAAAACCAAGCTATTGGATGAACGGATCACCTAGGATTTTCTTTTGTGAGAGTAGTCTAGGTCTCAGGCTGGGATTTTTTTTTTTGGAAGTGACCAGCGGTTCTGGGTGTGTAATACATGAATCTTGATGTTCAGAGTATACAGGGGACCTGTGGATTGGGCCCCAGCGAGGTGTCTCTCAAGTTGGGCACTCCAGAGGTGAGCCACTGGGGTCACTAGCCTGTTCTGCAAATCTCGACCTTCAACTCTTCTTCCAAGTATTGCTCAACAGAGGAATGTAGTAATAAAGCATTGTAGGTAAGAATGCAGGCTCGCACATGACCTGAGATCAACACCCTGAAAAATGGATAGAGGGTAGCGCTTTCAGGACCACCTAAATGACTCATGATCTTCAGTTTCATTTTGGAAAATGACTGGAGAATTTTAAGCCTGAGGCCCCAAATTCGCTGCAGAGGGGAGTTTGGACATCCTTCAGCATCTGGGCCTTAGGTGCTTACGTCTCTTTGAAAGCCAGTGAAATGCGTGCTCTCAAGTGCCCACGTCACTTAGGTTATTCTGAAAACTGTACCCTATATACATATGGGTAGATAAGGGGCAGACTTTCACAGGCACAAGTGGCAGTTAGACATGTAACTCCCATTGATTTTTTTTCCCCCTCGGGGACCTGGAAAATCCCCCCCCGAGGAGTTGAATCCTCCTCTCGCATTATTTTCACACCAGATTAACACCACTGGTTCCAGTGGAGCGACTCCTGAGTTACCCCGGTGTGAGCGAGAGGAGAACCAGTCCTGAGGTGCTCTAAATATCCAGTGAAAGTGCTAATGTGGCAATGCAGAAAAGCAGGGAATCTGAGCACAGGCCTGGAAGAGGACGCCCACCACCACCCCCCGCGTCGCTGAGCTGCAGGTGACCACCGAACGGACTTCTTAGCCAAGAGGGGCCACAAAAACGTTCATTCAGACCCTTCCCTCCACCTCTGCAAACCATAGCCACTCTGTTTCCTTCCTAAGACACCTATGACAAACACCAGACCTTCAGTACAAAAAGCCTCACATGCTAGTTTGCCATTCAGAGACTGCAGAAAAAAGGAAATAACTCCCATGGGAGTTTGGTATGAACTCCCTCTTTCTCTTTTTCCTTCTTTCCTTTCTTTCTAAACCCCTCTCCTCCAGTCATGGCCATTTCTTTCATTTAGAGTAACACGTTCCCCAAGCGATGGTGTTTATGTTGTCACCGTAGGTGAGTTCCTCCTAGCTAAGGCCTCTCACGGGGCTGCATTAGGGTTTGGGGTTGGAAAACACTGGGTCTGAAGGGATCTCAGCAGGATGCCCTTCCCCTCCCTTTGGAATGTGGCTCACGGTGGAGCTTCTTGGCTGATGCAACTATTGCAAGGGTTGTGGGATTTTATATGCTATCAATACAGTCAGTCTGTGGATGCCACAAGTGTTGCAAAGCAGACCAAGTTCATGCGAATGATCTACTGCATTGACATTGGGAGGTGTTAGGTTGGGATTTTTGATACTTTTCCAAGGCTTAGTCTAGATGAGGTGAAATGTCAAGAGCTGGCCTACAGCTGGTACAAGATATGGATCACTAGCATATCTTACTACAGAGGCATGGAAAAAGCCCCTCTAGGACTCTGAATTTCCACAGCACTGTACGTGAGGTCAGGCGCCATATTCCCAGTGTGAGTCGTTCTGACATGCCCTTCCCTTTCCATACATAAAGTAACAATCACAGGCACCTCCAGGCAAAGCTATAACCTCTTCAGGGAGAGAGGATTAGATATATACTCCCTAGGGAATTCGTGTTGGTTGTTGCATCAGGAGTAGTAGAAAAGCTCCAACTGCTCTGCTGGATACTCTTTGCTCCACTCTTTACTTCTGGGACCTCCTGCCTCTTGTGCTGCTCTCAGCTCACTTGCTATCCTGCTAGAAAAATCGTTCCTCAAATACCCCTGTTCTCCTTCCAGTTTCCGTCCCATGCTACATCCTTTATACTGTTTCCTTTTAGCCTTTTAAAATCTGGCTGAAGAGGCAACTCAAGGAAATCCAAATGCTTTTCTCTGCTCTCTTCCTGTACCCTAAAGACAGCCCAGCTTCCTATACAAATCTTGTGTATTACCATTAAACCACTGCCTGCTCAAGGCAGGGTTTGTCTGTGTGCTCTCTCTCACGCTCTCTTTGCCCTGACTCTCTGGCAGGATCAGGACACGGTACAATAGGAAAGATAGGGGGTGCTTGGTTACAGCTAGTAATTTTAAACTGGAACCAAGGGAGAGGAATTAGTATTTAAATTATTTAGGTTTGCAGTTGGTAACCACATACCCCGTTCTCTTGGTGGGGGAAAAAACCAAAACACAAAACCCAACCCTTTGTTCTCTAAGCAACATGGCAAAGTATGTTCTTACGAACGGTGACAAAACACGCGCGATGCCCCAACCATCAGCCAAGGGGGAGGCAACATGCGAAATACAAAGAGAAAACATCCCTGGGGAGAGAAAAATGTTTCTGGTTTTTGAGGAGGGAGGAAGGCCTATGTCCAGGAAGACATGAGAGGCAGTTTTCTTTTTCTTATAAAGTTAAAAAATAGTAATAGTAAAGTGGAGGCAAGATGAAAAGTTTGGGGTCTGAAGTCAGAAGAGCAGGGAGACCACACAGTCTTTGCAGAAACAGGCAAGACAGTCCTTAAGAAAACTCTTCAAATGGTCATGACAGGAGATGAGGCTAAACAAAAACCGTGCTCTCTCCTTCCTGCCTCCTCCCAAACACCTCTCCCACAAATCCTGAGAGCTGAACCTCAGTTCTCTCGACTCGGTGCTAGAGACACGGGGCGCCTGCGACGTCCGAGCTGGGCTGGGCACCTCATGTGCTATGAACAGCAAACATACTCTATGCCTCTCCTCCCTACGCCTCGGCCCCCCGTGTCCGTCAGAGCGCTCTCCCTCCCCAAACACCACCACCCCCCCACCGCTCCCGCGGCAGAAAGGGACAGGGTGGTGAGACCTGACATACGGTCCAAGCAATGCCTGATGTCCGCGCTACATCTGCTGAATTGAGGTCAGGCTGGAAGGTGTCTCAGGGTTTACCACCCATCATGACATGGGAATATTAGCATATATATCGTTTATGAAGTATGACACAATACCTATCTGTCAGTCAGCCCATCTTTCTACCTATTTAGTCTGTCTAATCTACTTTAGCTAGCTACGTTTCACTATCTCTATCAATCATCTATTGCTCCATATTATCTAATTTCTTCCTGTCTCTCTCTCATCTTTTTCATTCTAATCTTTCTTACTCTAGCTATACTCCCCTCTCTCTCCCTATCATCCCTCTATCCACTCGAAAATCTTTCCCCCCCTCATCTCTCTAATCCCTGTTTTTAAAAATCTCTGTCCAATCTCTCTCCCTCTCTTTTTAAAAAATCCTCCCACTCTCTCTCTCTCTTATTTCTACACAACGCCAGGAAGCGCATGGAAATGAATCCTGACGCGTTTTGATGGCACTTCCAGTGAGCGGTCTACGTTCAAACTGATCATCTCTGAGGAGACACTTTTCATCTTTTCTCCCTGTTTCCAACAAAGAGATGGAAGAGAACAAAGGAGTAGGGCAGGGAAGGCCAGCCAGCCCTCTGAAGGCCGCAGGGCTGCCACTCCAAGCATCAGCCTCCAAGGGACCTTGGGGCTGTCAGCAGACCCATCTTTTTTTTTTGTTTGTTTTACTGCTGTGAGGCCAATTTAACCATGGCCCTGCAGCATCGTACGGCGATCCTGCAGGGTACGCTGGCTGTCATTGCCAATGCGGCCAGGAAACCACACAGAAGCTGGTGGTAAAAGCACGTGATAATAATCACGGCAGTGAAAGAGCAATAACCGGGCTTTCATGAAAGGCCAGTTATTACTTAACACATTTTTACTGTTCACTCTCGCAGCTCATAAACAGAGCAGCAGACCCCGACAGCCACTCAGCCTCAGGGCCGGGCGTCCGTCAGTCCTCCACCGGCACAGGCTGGCTCTAGTGGGTGTGTGGTTGGCGTGCACCAGAGAACATCCCACACCCCGTGGAAAGCGGTGGGGGAGACTGACGAGGTGGTGCTCTGCCCGTGGCGCCAAGCCTGCACCACGCTTTGAGCCGGGTGCGGGGGAAGGCCATAAACGACAGCTAAAAGCCTT
>NW_009197884.1:6740-32676 GCF_000690835.1 Fulmarus glacialis | reverse complement strand
GAGATATTTCTCAAAGTGCTCTCAACTGGCTCTTACACTACCGGACCTTGTCCTGCCCATGTGCCTATTAACTCAATGCATTGGCCCAATTTATTTTGCCAAACAGAACATTTCTGGGGGGCCACACACACTATGCTACTCAACAACTTCTCCAACCCCAGCCCAGTGGGGCGAGAATCACCCTGCTGCAGGGGAGAGCTCAGGCCCCAGGACCTGTCCCGTCACGGCCCTCGGTGTGGCCCTCGGCAGGGGATGGACCTTCAGCATGGACCAAAGCTGGTCCCTCTGCTGGGACCCACAGGGCTCATCCCTCCAAGGTCACCATGCTTCTCCAAATCAGGGCCTGGAGTTCTCCTAGAGGGCCGCTTATTTTGTTCTTTCCTAAAACTGACTTTGCTACTTTCATTATTTACATTAGTTGGTGCTAATGCCTCACTCAAAGTCCAAGCCTGCTTCCCTTAAAAATCCCCTCAGCAGTGCCAGGGAATGCAGTCGGTCACTGACCGGTGGCTGAGGAGCACAGTGGGGCCACGCAAGAAGTGGCCCACCAAAGACTGCAGGCCAGCAGGATGTACGGCAGCATAGAAATGCGACACGGTGGTATTAATGATCATTATTCTCATTTATTATAATTATTGTTCAGTTTGAAAAAGGAGCCTGTAGCCAAGCATTACGCTATTGGCACTTTTTTTGTTGATGTTTTAGTTCTGAAAACAAACTGGGGTTTAATATGATTTTTCATTCATTTGTTGGGTTTGGTCTTTTTTTTTTTCTTTCGTTCATTCCATCACATTGAAAAAGGAAGAAAAGGATTTTTTTTTCCTCTTTTGTTTTAACTCACTCGGTAAGTCTGGACTCCTCGGATGA
Organism: Fulmarus glacialis; assembly: GCF_000690835.1. Lineage (NCBI taxonomy): Eukaryota > Metazoa > Chordata > Aves > Procellariiformes > Procellariidae > Fulmarus > Fulmarus glacialis. The sequence continues at coordinate 31,809 of NW_009197884.1, read as the reverse complement.
ACGTAACATTGCACACACACACACTTGGAGAAGAGAGAGAGGGGGGGAGAGAGAGAGAGAGCGCGCTTGCGGTGGGCAGACAGACACACGCACGCGCCAGGTCAAAGAACTCTGATACAGTGCAAGAATTTTCCCAAAATGATTGGATCATCATTACCAAAAACTCGCCATAACAACACCAAGAAACAAAGAAATGTTTAAGCCACACTGTTTGACTGGGATTTTTCCTGCTTTTTTTTTTTTTTTTTTTAAATGTTTGCCACACAGAGAGAAAAAGGGTTTAAGTGGGAATGGGAGAGGGACGGACAGGCTCACAGATGCGAGCAGGAAGGGGGGAGATCGAGATTGGGGTGGGAAGGAAGGATAGAGGATAGGGGGAGGGAGGGAGGGGCAATGGGGAGTCATTTCTTAATGTTCAGGCATTTTCTTGGTCCGCCTTGCTCTCTTCTTCTTTCACCTCTTCCTGCTGGGCACTTTCAGTAGGTTTGGTTTCTTCTACAGCATCTAGTGGGGAAAGAGATGGTCCAGGGTTAGTCAGCCATGAACTAGAGCATTCTGCAAGCGCACACAGCCATCGCATGATGGACTGCATGGCTTCAGGCTTCTCTCTCCCCAAAACGACCCAGGTCTCAAAGTCCCTGGCACTTCTGCGGCATGGAAGGAACGTGCCGGGGTTCAGCCCAGCAGACAAGTGGGGCTCTCATGAAACACCTCCAGCCCCGCCAGAAAGTATGTGCAACTGGAAGGAGCTGCCTAGCTGATGTGGCAAGCAACCGTCATTCATTTGATCAGGTGCACTGAGTAGGCTCTTGGCTTACCAGCTAGATCAGACACGTTTGTTTTTTTTTTTTTTTACTTTTACCGAACCGAATGACTGTGCCAACCACTGTTGAATTGTTGCCCCCTAATTAGTCCTACAGATCCTTCCAGCAGAGTCTTAAAGACGTCATGAAGGGAAAACTCTACACGCACTTGAAGCTTGCAAGACTCAGAGGGAAAAATTTTATAACCTGTAACTCAGACTTCTCTTACACTGAATAGAGATCTAGAGAAATGTCTCTAAGCCTTCAAAAATGGGATCCTTCAACTAAGAGGTTATCACATCTCTCCAGTCTTCTGGGCTCTCCTTTTGAAGGCAGAGCTGCCCCAGGGGGAAGCAATGAGTGTAACTGGAGGTTGGGTGTGCCTGTCAATCAGACACCTTGTTCTGGCACACCATTCACATGAGAAGTTAAAATGAACGCTAGGAGCAATCCCACAATAATGAACTAGACAGGGGATCAGAACAGAGGGGAAGGCAGAGGCAGCCAGGAGGGACAAGGTAAATGAAAGGAGTGATCTTACTACTGGGTTCATCCAGCCCGAGACACCATGCCCCTCTCATTGCAGCAGGACAAATTTAATTGTCTCCGAGTTCCTTCTGACCAGCACTCATCATCTTTATATCAGGGTACGCTAACATGTTCCTGGGCCTTTTTCAGAAGCCCGCTAAGTTCTATGCACCATATGGATTGCTTTTTACAGGTGAAGGTGATGGTTCACCCAGGGCTGCAGGGCTGTAAGGTAGAATAATGCACAAGGGTCTTAGTGCACTGTAGCTGCTGGTCTGCTCCATCCCCATCTCTCCCCTTTCCTCACTGACTCCTCCCCTGCTACCCATAGACACAGACCATGGAGAGGCCAAGCAAGCAGCATCACTCCAGATTTGGGATAAAGAACAGGGAAAAGAAACAAGTGCTGAAGGGCTGGGTGGTGTGGGACAGACCACAAGATTGGTATGTCACATACCTCAATGCTGGCATTCAACATACCTCCGTAGCATCACTGCATCTCCAGTGGTCATTCACAGAGGACTGTGGGGTCCCTTTGAACCGGACAGTTCCTGGCTTCTCTGATGGGCTATCAGATCATGTTAAACCAGCATACAAAATGGGCCAGGGACTGCTCTCTGGCCCTGAGGCCAGCTGGCACCACACAGCTCATGTGCATATGGCTAAACTCTCTTACAGGGTGGCTGTGTCTGGGAGCTGTCTGGGGCAAAGCTAGTTGGCGTATTCAAAAATCACACCATGGCCCATGCTGTAAGCTTAGCGATACAGATGTTCACATACCAATGCTTAGTTTGTGAGGATTAGCATCCTCACACCCATGTTTAGCATTAGTGAGAATGCTAATTGGGATGTGAACTTTTCCTTACTGATACCATTTATGCATTTTAGCCTGGTCCATTCGATGCCATCAGATGGCAGACTTGTATTGGCAGACACTGGCAGCAGGTGCTGCATTCTCTATTCCCTCTCCACCTCAGCTATTTAGTCTCTCTTTTAAATTCCTTCCTATCCACCATTTCCATATGGATCACCTTTAAGTTGTGTGCAACTTCCCATCCTGAACCATCTTAGAGGTCTTTTCCAACCTTAATGATTCTATGATTCTATGATCTTCATTAAAGGCTCTGCTTCTGGACCTTCAAATACTTTTTGTCTTCGTAAACTCTGACTGTTGATTTCCAAAAGGAAAAAGCCTGTGGGAACAACCCCATGGCCCAGCACCATGGCCTGAGCCCCTGCACCTGCAAACCCCCTGTCAGCAAAAACATCTGTGGACTTGCTTTCCCTTGATACTGAACAGCTGAACAGAGTGTTACTCAAGGGCTCCTTCTATACATGGTACAGCCACAGCCATGAACCAAAGACAAAATAGGCTACTGATTAAAATAAGATGCAAGTATCGTTGGATGGCAAAGCAGGCCAACTTGCCCTAGTTTTGTTAATTTTCCTGAATGACTTGATCACGCTCCACTAGGGAGGGAGGGGGGTCCTTTTAATACTGCTCTTCTCCAAGGCATTCATAGCAGGACACACGTTGAATTATGGCGCTGAGAGTACAATCCCAATGCACCCGCCATCTACCTCCAAATTTGAGCCAAAAGACTATCGTTAGCCAGCAGCAAAGCATGCTTTGCTATAAGGCTCTGATAGATCCTAGTAAGGCAGAATTTCTGGTTTTTCCACACGTAAGTGCAAGATGAATGAAAGAGTAACAAAGGATAGGCAATACGGCTTCAGGAATACAAGCCCTGACACTGTATTTCATTATGTTTAAAACTTTCTACTGAAAATACGCACAGATTTTAGCTGGCAGTCCCCACAGCCTCCTCAGGACAGCACAACAGAAGGGCCTGTAATGCAGCAAGCACAGGGATAGACATTGGGAGGTCCTGCATACCTGCTGTGATACTGCGTGCCTTGGCCAAGACATACAAACCGCTAAGAAGCACAGATGCCCCCATCACATCAGCAGCTGAAAGTGGGGTCCAGCTCCTACAGTGGTAGGCTCTTGACAACTGTCCTAGCGCGATGGGCAGGAAATCTGGTTGCACTCAAAGTGGGGGAGCTGGCAACCTCGGTGACGTGGGGTAGCTCACAATGTTTCCCATGCCATTCTTGCTCTTAGGATAAGCAGGCAGGTTGAAACACAATTTTCTGCCATGCTTTGTTCCCTGTTGGCTCACCACAGTGGCAAATCTAATTTCCAGTGAGTACTCGTGGTGCCCGGAGATCCCTGGCTGGTGGAGGAATTGCATGCGGGTGCCTCGCTGCCCCCGTTGCCCTTCTCTGGAGAGCAGTTAGTCATAGGCAGGTGACTCTCTGCTGAAGCAGCCCAGAGACTGCACTGATTTCTGCCATAGCTGAAATAGCCTGGACTGACTCCGACGTCGTGGAGCAGCAGAAAGGATTTAAAGTCACTTCATCACATATTCAAGTCAACAGAGAAGAATCATACAAACCAAATGCTGGACACATGGCAAACTAGAGCAAATTTTCATGACTGTGGATGTCCCAAGTATAAACAAGAGGTCTACCTTTTTGAACAGGAATTCAGCCAACCACTCTCCCTCTTTTTTATTGCATGGTGTTGAAGCAATAAGGGGAAATACCCTATGCACTGCTACACCCTGCTAAGCATGTCTTATTTCCTAGCAGCTTTAGCAGCATTTCATTCACCTTTGGGATGAGGGAAAAGAAGCAACCTGGTGGTATTATACAATAATGAACTTTAGCAAGAAGTAGTATCACAACAGATAAAAAAATTCAGCACAAAAAATAAAGGTCAAGCTGTGGCACTGCTAAACCACAGCAGTGAAAAGAGGAGGATTCTCTCTGGGAGAGAGAGAGGCAATGGGAGCAACTCAGCATAACCCTATTGACATCAGGGCCAGTTAATAGGAGTTTCTGATTCACAAGGAGAGGTGAGACAGTTTATCTGACTCACCCCTCACCAGTTTGTTTGATGCAGGCTATTTCTGCAGTATGTTCTCTGGGGTTTTCTCCAGCCTAGTTTTCAGTGTCCCAGCAAAGGAAGGCAAGGTACCCCTGGGGAGATTAGTAGATAGCTATCCTGGGGATTCCATACATCAGAAACGGTATTTTTTACATTGCTTTTTACCCACTACTAGTCTTGATTTCCCACTTCCTTGTACTCCGGACTGTCGCACCTGTTGGTTTGTAGTGGACAAATACAGTTATACAGACAGAACTGCACAGCCTTGGCATTTTACATTCACTTTGCACTTTGTTGGAATAGGTGTAAAAGGTGACAAAAAAGCAGGTGAGAATTCAGGGCATTCAGGCAAAATGTTCTGTCCCCTGCTTGAGAAAAAAAGCATTTCATGCTGAGTGGCCAAATTTCCACCTGTCTGAAGCTGCCTCCCTTCTGAACATGCCAGCACTGTGAGATCTCCTCCTGCAAGATCAGAGTCCCCTTGCAAGGGAGAGAAGAAGCAGGAGGCAGTGAGTTATTTCTTAAGATGGACCTGGACTGGGGCAGCACCGAGATGCACGTGAAGAGATCATGAAATGGGAAAGCTGAAGTGGGAGTGGATGGACATCTCACCTAATTCCAGACATCTACACAGAGACATCTCCAGCTGATCTTCTCACCCTCTGCTCCCTTTCTAATTAGTGGAAATAAATATGACATTTCTAGGACTCTATTAACCTAATCTATTTAGATGCCTATTTTAGGACAAGAGGAGTTGCAACCCAGGAACACCTAGATCTTTAGCAAGCCAAGGTGGAGACATCACATTTGTTCTAGAGCATTCCAGCCACAGAGCAAAAAGAAGGGCCCAAACTCACAAAATGAGAACCTAACATGTGCCTGTATGGAGGAAACAGAACAGGAGGGGAGGCTGAGCTGTAATATGAAACAAAAGAAGCTTGAGGAGGGGCAAAAAATAAAATCTGTCCTGAAGGTTAAAGCAAGATAGGTCAAAAAGCTAAAAAACCAAACCAAAACAAAACAAGACCAACAACAAAAAACACCTAGTTTGTGCTTGTAATCATCACCCTCACAGTTGTTTTAATGCACATCAGTCATCACTTGCACTGTTCCTGGTTATTCCATTATTATGTCCCCCCCAGACACAGCTTTGAGATTTTAGTTTGTTTTGCAGCTTTGCCTTTTGTTTCAGGTTTTTTTAAATCTATGCTGCAGTCCAAATCATCCTATAGCATGGCATAATTTTGCCACAGAGACAGGCATCTGTGAGCTAAGCTGCCACCAAGCTCACTTCAATCTAGCACCCTGGACGGGGCAGCCAAGTTGAGAAACCTTTTGGGCAGCCTCAGACAAACCGTAAGCTGCAACTGCAGAATTGCTTAAGCGATAGAGCTGCGTGGTGGGAGAGGCTGAAGTGCGTTTGCTTCCCAGCTGAAGGGCCTGTGTCAGAGACATGCTTCATACCTACAGCTCCAACTGGTACCTGCCAGGGTACTGCCTTGCCCACCAAAGGGAAACAATATGGAAATGAACTAGAGATCCTTGCTGAAATAGGGTCTTAGAGAGCTCCTGCCCCTCAGCACTCCATTTATTTCCTGGAAAGGGTGAGAGTCATGTGTGTGAGCCCTGCTGGGGAGCAAACACCTCGAGCATATGCAGCTCTGGTTGCTGCAAAGCTGAAGCAGGCACGCAAGCAGCAGTTTTGCTGGATGGTGGTACTTCCAGCTGCCTTTGCCTATGCTGTGCTCTAATGGCTGAGCGTGCAGGCTCCTCTCCAAGTCTCTCCAGTGCCCTACATTCGTGAAATTAGGTTGAGTGGATTTCCGGGTAAAACACTGTCTCTTGGGACCCGCCCAGCTCCTGTCTGACTTGCCAAGATTAATTAAATCAGAGCAGACATCAGCTTATGACCATAGTAGCAACCTCTCTGCTGATCATTTCTTTTGTGGCTGGTGGCTTGGGTTTTGTTTTCCTTTTTGTCTCTGTTCCACTGCAGATCTTTAAATTACCACAGCTGATGCCAAGAGAAGAAAAATTACACAAACACTCCAGGATTCTACTACAGATGCAGGGATTTTGCTTTTGCTGCGTTCCCACTGTTTGCATAATTATTGCAGATATTGATTGTGCAGCTAGAACTCTCCCATGCCTTCGTGCTAAAGTATTGACCAGATCTGCTCAGCCGCTGCTCTTTCTCTAGCATTTCTCATGCTCGCTCCTTTCTCCCTCTGTCCTCTGCCAAATACAGCTTGGTCAGAGATGGAGCTGAAAAACTGTGCCTCGTCTGGTCTCCTTTTTGCTCCCAAATATTAATCTGGGTTTTGCTACCCTGTTATAAGCAGACCTCATCTGCCCCAGTGATGACTGTTTAGAGATGTTTTTTGGAGGGTAAGGAGCACTGGAAGGCCCCATTTAAAATCCCTGACCTGAGCCTCTCCTAGTTTTAATGACATTTGGATCCAGATTTGGATCCAGGCTTCACAGCTTGATTCATCTGTCCCAATCCATCTGTCCTTCTAGCCAGCCAGAAGCCGATTCCAGGCAGACAATGGTAGGTCTGAGACTGCTGAAACGAGATGCAGTTCAGGTTCAGAGCTGTTGCTTATACAGTTCTCTTCCCGATCCAAGTTAGCCCATTGCAGTCAGCCCTACGATGTGTCATATGCAGTGCTAAAATCCTACGCGCTCCCCACTCACTGCTTCTGAAAACTGGCAGACTTATGCTGGCCCAGCAAAACACTGAGAAATGAAGGAATTGGGTATTTCATGTGAATGGCTGTGTCTTGTCCAGGGGACTGACTTGCATGATTTCTCCCAAACCCCTGGTGAATCCCTCACTCACTACAGATGGACCCAGGGTACCATCTGGTTCCTGTGAGCCCTGGGGGTCCTGGTGGGCATATGGCACCTGGGAGATCCACATCCCCTTGGCAAACCCTGCAACAAGGTGGTGGGGAGGGATGTCCCCACTGCAAGCAGCAGGTAGGAGGTCCAGGGAAATTGCCCAGTAACTACTGGAAAGAAGCAGGCAAAGGAGCCTGTTAAGGTTAAAACAAAAAGGTGAATAAGGCACAATACATGGTAGTTTGGGTCTCCTATTCCTGCACCACCTCATCTTTGTTTCAGCGCCATGTATGCCAACCTCAGTTGCTCTAGCAGAGAGAAAAAAAACAACTTCTGCCAGTCCTATGGCTGACGACTTTGCTCCAAGCTTGGACAGCTGCCTCTTTTTCTGATCCTGCTAAATCCTCAGAGGACAGCCAGCCCCAGTTCTGTCGCCCCAGCTGCCTTTGCGCTTTGTCAGGCTGAAGAGCCAGTGGCTTAGGGATTTCCTCTCCCTCTCCTCCCACCCCGCGCCTTTCTTTCCCCAGCACCACCACGGAAATCCCACCCTGCGTCGGCATCCGTGTGTGCAGTAGATGGAAAGGGAGGGAGTGGTGGGAGAGATGCTCAGGGTGTGCGGCGGTGGGGAGGGGGTGCCGAGGGGAGTCAGGCTCACAGCTCCATTGCAAAGCATCTTTCACAGTGTCTAGACACCAGCTGCCGGGTTGCCATGGAAACTCCCCAACTTTGGCTGACAGGAGGGAGCAGCAAGGTCTCCAGAGAAATGGGAGTGGTGGAGGAAGAGGATGGGGAGAGAAAAGGGAGGATGTTCCTCGCGAATGTGAGGTGTTAACCCTGTTACAGCTATATTTGCAAATATTTTTGCTTCCTGGAGAATGGGAAAGAAGTGTCTCTCCTTCTTTCTTCCACAGCCATTTTCTTCCCACACCCAAGGACGCAGCCAGACCTGAAGGCTGAGACAAATGTCATGCCTACTGCTGGCTGGTCATTTATTCTTGCCTATTACCAGCACTTTTGGCCCAAACTTCCTGTGTACAGTACCTATAACTGGGCAATTGCAATCCAGCTAAGGTTGGAAGAAGCTTATCAGAGTGATTAGGTTTTCAGACAGTGAGATCTCCTTTAACAATGCCTCTCTCTTGGCCACCATCACTGCTACAAGCAAATGCAGCTCCAGGGAGGACAGGGTGCTCCCACCTGGCAGCAGTGTGATCCATCACCGTGCTTCTGTGGGGATGCTTTGTTGCACCAGAAAGTGGTGGGCAAGTGGGAGGCTGTGTCGTACAGAGACCGAAGGGGAAGTAAAAGAGCCCTTTTCGGATGAGGGTGCCTTGGAGGCAGATGTTTTGCACTGGTATTGAGTGGCCTCCTGCCAAAGAGCGTCAAAGGTGCTGACCTCGACAGACTCCTACCAAGGCTCCGCGGTCTTTACAGCCAGGGAGCCTGAAATGGAGAAATGGGAAGGGACTTGCACAGGGTCTCCCCAGCCATCAGCTGGGGTCAGAGCTGGTCTAATTCCCAATCAGTTGCTCAGCTGCCCTGCTGGAGCAGAAAGGCTCCCTTCAGGAGAGGTTCCAAGCTACCAGCCTCTCCATCTCCCCAAAAAGGGTGAGCCAGAGTCAGAGATGCCTCTGCAGACACTCAGACCACAGTTCTTCATTATCCGCTGCTTGACTTTCCAGCAAGGTAGTGTTCTGGTCTTTTTAGATACAATATCCAGATTGTACCAGATACATAAGATAAAACAAGATATAATATCCAGATCATACATTTATGATGAACCGAGACCTTTGTGAACGTCAAGAGCTGTCTCAATTGTGACCTTCCCAAATTGCAACAGGCAGCCAGCAATGTAAGTATTTATCTGGTCTTTGTCACCACAACAATGGCCTAACTCACAATCATGGAGGTATTTTATCCTTGTGGCATCCCAATGGAGAAAGCAAAGGCTTTTATCTGCATTTTAGAGTGAGCAAAGTATGAAGAACTGGGCTGTGGTCACACAAAAACCTGTGGTGTACCAAGGCTGAGTCGCCTTGGCTCTTCATTCCAGCATCTCAACCAGCCACCCTGCACACAGCAGCACTTTCATAGGTGTGATGCCTGTGATTTCTGAAATTCCAGAGAGTCCTAATTTCAGGCCAAAACTGGAGGTGCAGCAATCTCAGCAATACCCCCCTCCAACCATCACAGGAAGGCGGATAGAAGAAAGGCATTCATTACTTCACCTGAGGAAAACCTAAGAAGAATAACCCACAAGTTGTTCTTTTCTCCTCCCCTGCCCCTGTTGATTTCACATAGATCCTGCAGACCAGAAAGGCTACTCTTTTTAATTCCTTAAATTCCTTGTGTTTTGAACAGCTTGAATAGAGGTTTTTACTTGCTTCCAGATGTGGAATGTAACAGTTGGCAGCTGCTCTTGGCATACGCGTTGGAAAACAGGATGTCTCCGTCCCATGCAACAGTATTCTTTTGTGTCACCCCATCTTTTCCTCCTTGCTGGGTTAAGTTCTGGAGGATGGTTTAGAAACAGAGGGCATGTGAGGGGACAGAAGAACAAGGTCTTGATAAGACATATCCATTTATTGTTTAGCCTCTCTAGGGTCTCTGCCCTGTGAGATCATAGGGGAGAAATCAGAGGAAAGATGAGAAGGAATGGAAATACCCTGAGTAGATCACGGTCAAGTGAGCAAAATGCAGCCTTACTGAAGTGACTGATAGTGATTCCTGTACAGCCAGGACATTTCTAGCAAAGTAATTAATTCAGGGAGTGAAGCTTACAGCACTTTGGGGATGGAGGTTTGGGTTTGGAGAGGCCTGGCAGATGCACAGAGACTAGCACAGCAAGTGACAGAAGTTTGATAGACAGATCAGTCCCTCGGAGGCCTGCCCATCTTACAGCTCCACTGATCAGCCTGTGGTAGGATTAGTAGGGGGATAAAAATGAACCCAAAACCGTGGCAGACTGCTGGCTTTCATGCACTGCTGATCCTGAAATAAAGAGGGTTAAGGAGAAGAAGGAAATGTGCAGAGTGCTAGAGCATGTGTGTTCTCCATCTACAGCTCCCATCTCATCACAGGACCGTCTGTGAGGCTGCTCTCCTCCCCTGCCCCAGCAAAGTTGGCCAGGGAAAAGAGGCCAGAGGAGGAAACCTTCCAGAATTGCAGCAAAAAAGTCTAGAAATTCCTTCAGTGCATCCAGAATTAATGCACTGCTCCTCCCCTCGTACTCCTCCCCCTTCAGCTGTCGGTGGCAGGAGAACAAATTGCTGCAGCCCTTACTACAAACCACGCTCCTGCCTCCCTTCCCCCACCCCAAAAGACATGTGCCATTCATAAGCTTCCTGACTGATGGTCTCCATTATTAAAGCCTAGAAGGCTGATAAATTGGGGATTCATAGAGCCTGCAAGCCTCCAACAACCAGATTGCCATGGAAACCAGAGGCAGCCTCCATCTCCAGCAGAAATGATATTGATCTAGCTGAAGGCAGGGAATTACAATCAAGGAGAGGATATAAAATGTCTCTTTTTCTTCCCTTTGCCATCCTCCCATTTTGTGTTTAAATGAAGGAGAAATTTCATTTAGAGATCATTAGTTTGTTTCTGTCCATCATCATACACCAAGGCTCTGCAAATTGGATGCTAAAATGAATTAAGTGCCTGTTGTCAGGCCTTCCACAGCTATCTTGTTGATAACTGTCCCCAGCAGCTGCAACACCAACACCACCAGCTCTTTGCATCAAAGGTATTACTAATATTTCCCATATGCACAGCTGATGTGCACACATGTAGGATCCCAATGTGTTTTGTGCAGAATGGGCACTGAAACACAGCCCCTGCTCTCTAGGAGGCAGTTCAGGCTTAATGCTGTACCTACTGAAGCTCCTAGGAGCCTTTGCTTTTCGTTTCAACAGGAGAAGGTCATCACACACGTTATGACAGCCCGGACATAGGAAGAGGCATTTTGAACTATGAGCACTTGTGGAGAAATCCCCACTTCGAGACAACACGGAGTGGCATTGCTGGCGCAGAGCAACCCTCCCCTCTGCCCAAAATCTCCTGTCTGGGACTGCTTAATCACAGCCTTCCAGGGATGGAAAGATCAGGAGTCACAGCACCCATCCTGCAAAACTGGGTGGGCAGCTGAACACTTTCCCCAGCTCATACTGCAAAGACCAGATCCTCCTCGGTCTGTTGCCTCATCCCTTGGGTGCCCATGAGAAAGCCTAAGGATTGGGAGGTGAAAAGCCACAGCTTGACTTGAGGTGGAAGGTCAGACTGCATAGTTGCCTCTTCCACCCCAAGAAATCTCTGTGACCAGAGGGGTCATGATGCTTGCCCAGTAAGTGCTCAGCCCTAGAGGAAAGGAGGGCGTAGGGCAGCCCTGCGCCTGGTGCTAGCTGTTTTCAGAGAGCCGAGCTGCTCGGGAAGGAAGGAGGGAGCTGCCTGGAAAACCCTTCATGAGCGCTCTTGTTGCCAGCGGCAGTCTTCCCTGTGAAGGTGGCAGCAGCTAGCATCAGTAATTCTGATTTTAATTCAAATTTGGTTTGTTTTTTTTTTTTTTTTTTTTTTTAAACCCACCCCTCTCCCAGTTCGGGAGGGACTTTCCAGCCTCTGAACTTTCTGAGCGCTGCACAAGCGAACCAGTGCGGCTGTCCCACAGTAGCCATCTCAGTTTAATTGGCTTTTCACAATAACAATTCAATCAGGCGGATAATGAATTCAGCCTTGACGTGAGGGCACCCAGCGGGGCAGCTGCAAATGCTTGGGAGACCTCGCAGGGGCACAGCGAGGCAGCCCCATGCCTTGTGCACAACCGGCTGTGCCGTGGTGGCACAAGGCCAGGTTGCATTACCTAACACCCTGGAGCAGCAGGTATGTGCAGGTTGTCAATGGCAAAGTCAAAGCTCCTCAGTACTGTCCACTATGGTGGAAAAAAGTACCCTTATGGGGTGGTAACACAGCCCGTTGCTGAGCTAGCCTACAATGACAAGCCTTCTCTCCCTCATCAAAGGACAGTTCAGCACTGCTGTGGCTGTCCCCTTGCTAACACTGCCAACCCAAGGTGGCCCTGCCTCGGCTGTGGGGCCAAGCAGTAGCCGCTCCTCCACTATCATCTCATGCGTAGCCAAAGTCTGCTATGAAGCCCAGCTCTGCACATGTCCATAGAGGCTGTGAGGTACCAGAGCACCCACTTGCAGAGTTTCTAAGTTTTTGGACAAGGTGGAGCAGCCCATACTTTTGGCTTAGGCACCATCAGTTTGATACCAACAGCTGTCACAGAAGAGGACCTTATCTGAGGCGTGAACCCACCAGACCTGAGCTGCTCTGAAATTGCTCTGAAATTGCACTGAGGCATAGGAAGTGGCACCCCACCATTTTGTGCTCATGTTGTCTCCCCTGGTCCTCCAGCTGATTTTATTTTCTGTAAAGATCCTTGGCTCGGGTCTTGCCTGCTGGTCACAGAGCAATACCATGAGATATCCACGTGAATGAACACGTCTCTCTTACTCTTCTTCTCCGGCTGGAGCTGTTCCACTTCCATAAATCATTAAATATTCATTGGGCCAGAGGAAAACATTGACTCTGTAGACTGGTGGTGAGGGCACTCATCTGCAACGGGGGAGACTAAACTCCACATCCTGGCTCCAGCAAACAATAAATAATTTATACAAAGTGGAACAGCTCCAGCAGGAGGGATCAGGGGAAACTTCACCCAGCAGCCCAATGGCTTGCTTGCAAACCTCACTGGATTTCAGCTTCCTAGAGTAAGGCATGGGCCCATCCTGTCTTCTGTCCCATTCAGGGAGTACCTGGCCCTCACATGCTAGCTACTCTAAAAGCAGGCAAAGGTTTCTCTTACTACTTTAATCTACAAATCCCATCATTCCTGGTACTGGTACATTATGTTTGGTTTTGACATATTAAAGGGTTCTTTAATGAAAAAAAAGAGTTTCACAGAAAAATTCCAGCCCAGCAGGACTCAGAAGCCCTGCATGGAGGTGGTTTGAACTGCAATTAGCTTGACTCCTCTGTTTGGTAGAAACACGTGTATGTGTTTTGCTAGAAACGAGGACGAGAAGTAGTTCCATGCTACATTAGTTAGGAACGGCTGGAATTTTCTCCTTGTTCCCTGATGTAAAAATGTGTGACTCCATCCATCTTTCTCACAGCTTCATGGCTTCAGCCATGAAGGAAGTTTCTAGCTTGAGGCACAAAGAAACATTGTCTTTCTCATTTTGTGTCTCTTTATTGAGTGCAGTGAACAGTGCTGCATTAGCATCTCTTGAGACCGAAGTCTCTTGCTCATCCAGAGAAGTGGTGCTGCTCAGCAGCAGTGCTGTGCATTTCTTCCCCCTACCTTCCTGCTGGGCCTCAGGTGTGTTTGGGAAAGGTTGTGTCATGGACAAGAGGTCAAGCTCAATCCCTGTGCCTGGCACCACGTTTGGCCACACTGATAAGTCTCCCAATGAAGGCTTGGCAGTAGTGCTGGGACGGGTTTGTGCAAAGAGTACCTTCATCCCCAAAGATAAGCTTCAAGGCATGTGCCAAAACTGTTTACACTGCTGAAGGATCTCTCAAACACCCACGAGTCCCACTGACGTGCAAACCTGCAGCACCCTGAATGTCCATGCCGAACACTAGGAGCTGTACCATGGGACGGGTGCAGGACTGAGCAGGTGTGGTACAGGGTTAGGAGATCTAGGTGACAGTCATGTCTGCTCACTGTTTGGCAATAAAGAAGTGACTTCCTTTTGCTGTGCTTTCACCATCTGGATCCCTGGTGTAGCAGTTGAATAATGGACTGTGAATGCAGACAAAGGGCCAGACAGAATTGCTGCTTGGATAAATTGTAGCAGCCCTACTGAAGATCACAGCAGCCCTCTGATCAGACCTTGTGAATGCGGGGGATTTTCATCCCTTCCGGCCGCAAGGGAAAGCAGAAGACAGAAAGCAGTATTGCAATATTGCACTGAGTCCCTCCCAAGGGAAGAAATGTACAGACCATTTGTGAGCAGATCTAAGATTAAGACCACAGAGTGCTTCAACTCGCATGTCTTTCTGAAGTGCAGCGGGGCAGGCTCCAGCCCAGGGCTTGGTGTCCTGTGGCATACCCCTTGTTTCAGCACTGATGACTAAAGATTACTCTGAATTACTAATGAAACTGATGCTGAAATCACAGCCTTACATAAGTTAGCGAGGCTTAGATTTCAGCCCTGTAGCTGCAGCTATAGCTGGTGAGCATTGCCTCCAAACAGGCTGGAGAAGATGGGAGGAAGGAGGGAGGAAGAAGGGGAGCTTGGAAGAGAAATTTTGGGATAGGTAACACAAGGTGTCAAAGCTGGAATACATACTCTTTCATTTCTCAGCCCACACCCAGTGAGGGGATGGAGTCCTATACTCATCTAAAAACTAGGCAGTTATGGCCTTAGTTATGGACTTGCATTCACACGTCTCTTAGAGGCTTGTGTCATTTCCAAATCAATGGGTACCTAAAGCCTTTAAGAACAGCAAAGGGGTTTTTAAAAGTACTTTTCACTACCCCAACTTTAAATTACTTTTACTTTATTCCATTTTCCATCTCTTCAAATGGCTATCCAGTGAGATCTTTGAAACATTTTTCACAGCTGCCAAGACGGTTCTGCCAAAGTCAGCAGCACTCAGGAACGCTCCTGCAGACTGGTCACAGCTCTCGCTCCTGCCCTCCCATCCCTTTCCCTGTACGTGCAATGCATTGTCAGCTATGGTTCTGCAGCACTGCACAACTTTAGCATTGGGATTTGGATGCTCTTCCAAATGTCAGAGAGATTTTCTTCTTCATTAAGCCCTGTAGGTTACAGGTAATGTCCGGTTATCATTACTAGCATTCCCGATTACTGTGTTTTGCTGAGGGAAGATGGAGAGGTTGAATAGTGTCTTCCACCTTCTGCTTTCTTTCATAATGAAAAGAGGACTCATTTGCTATTGCCTCAAGGTACAGCTGGAAAGTGTGTGGTCCTTTGAACACTGGATAATTAGGACCTTATGACCTTTATCTAAGACTTATTTACATGAAGCCTTGAGTCTCACTTTTCCTGTCATTAGGAGAAGAGCATTTTCCTTTACATCTCTGAGCCCTGTCCAGGTTTCCATAGCTCTTTTCCTGACTACTCTGCTGCAAAGGGCAGGTGTCCAACATGGGCTCCTGGCTGCCAGGACCTCAGCTGAGATTTTCAGCTCTGTTCCAGTGTCCCATGCTGACAGTGATGTAGCTAAGGACACAGAAAGAAAAAAGAAACATTTCCACAGATCACATTCACATTTGGTGATGATAAAGACAAGGCTCTTTATATGGTACAGGCCAGCTAGAGCTAAAGGATATGCAAAGGGAGCCTTTAGCAGGGAATACAGAACTAGGAAGAAAGTCACAATTCTAGCAACCTGCAAAACCAGACCAGGCTCCCTTTCAGAGAACAGCGAAGCACACAATAGCAGCACTCTCCATCATTCAGTATTCCCCCATACATTATCGTTAAGTGTCTCCTCTATTTTCTGCCTGAAAGACATTCAACACCAATAGAGAGGAAAGCTAGGGAATGAGGAAGCCCTCCTTTAAGTCAAGCTTGCATCATGAATGTAGTCTTGAGAAATATATTGTGGCTAGAGACCTGTTCAAATTGAGCTTGCGTAAGTTGGTCTTTCAAAGGTCTACTGGAGGTCCAGAACTGGAGATGGAACCTACTCCACAGAGCTGATGCCAGTGGCTTGACTTGTAAGCCTCCTGTCACTGCCTACATTTTCTTTGGTTCTCTTGGCCACTGCCCAATCTCACAGACCAACATATGGCTGAATAAAATATTTGTGCAGTGCCTTTACAAAGAGGAGAACTCCCAAGTCCTCAACGGACCCGGATGTCATTGCAGTCGTCAGTGCTCATTGGGTAGCTGTCTTCAAAAAGCAAAGATGTTGGTGTGCATAAGGACTGGGATGAGGAGCAAAACAGAAGAAATATTGCCTTTCTGGAAATACGTGTATACAAGTACAGCCTTTTCTGGACAAACACTGTATGTCACCCCATCTCATAAAGGACATTTGCAGATTTAAAGGGAGTGCAGAGAAAAGCAACAAAGATGCTAAAAAGCATGGGAATAATTTCATATAAAAAGCAATTGAAAGCATTGCTTGTGTTTTCTTCGGGAAAGAGGTGAACAGCAAGGGCTATGGTACTATGCCCTCTGTGCGTATGTGCATACTATATGATGCTATATACAATAATTAGTGGCATAAAGTAGGCCTATCAGAAGCATTTGCTCTTTCTGTGACATAACACAAGTACAGAAAGATATTTAAGGGAATGGTGGCCAATTCATTATTGAACTTTCCAGCCATTGTACAGCTGGATGGAGTTGGGGAGGCTGTTGACACTTGGTCAGTCGGATATTATGCATTTATATATATGCCATATAAAGCCACAGTTATAATAAGTATCAAAAGAGATAATACATCATGCTTTAACTGTTAAACCAAATCCTGGGCAGCAGAGGACAGGGATAAGTCTTAATAGTAGAGAGGCAGTTTACCTCAAATCTGCCTACAGCAGTATTTGGTGCTAGCCACTGCGAGAAGTACAATAAATAGATTTTAGGTCTGACCTGGCTTGGCAATTTCTGTGTTCCTCTACCAGTTATTTGCATGGACCCTCGGGAGTACAACTTCACCTTGCCAGAGTCCATGGAGTTACCACAGAGATTGGAAGTGATCACTGCACTGCCATTGATAATCCAGTATTAATGCACCTATTTTACAGCTCTCGAGGAATGTCTAACTAATCTGATTGTGCTGACCTGGTGAACTTTCCCAATCCCTTTCCTCTGCACATGGCAGTCGTCTGTACCAGAGAGTCAGTACTGCTACCTTTAAAGTACTGCTCCTTGGAGCTGTAAATCCCAGCTGATACTCTGCAAGCTTATATCTATGTGAAAAGTTCAGCCTATTTGATCGTAGTGTAAAGAGATAACACCGCTGGTGGTGCAGAGCACTGACGGCAGCTACAGCAAACAGCTGTCACTTAAATTTCATTGTCCGTCTGTCTATTTTGTCCACTGGTCTGCTATTTGAGCCCTTCTCAGTAGAGAATTTGGTTATCATTTATGGTGGAAAGCCTTCCTCCCATGTGGGGATTTCAGAGCATTTTCTGAAGATGATCTGAGTGCAGTTGTAGTGGGCCACTGTGGAAAACATTGTAACAAGGAGACAGTGATTTTGACCAAAATCTAGATGGAGTTTAACCATCGGTCTTGGCTGTAGAGAGCTGTGTGTTAGCGTGAATGACCACTGTACAACATGAGCACATACCGTGACATTAGTGTGCACTGCCTTAAACAATACCACCTGTATATACTGCTTGTAAGAGCTCCTTCCTACGGAGACGTGCAAGAGTGTAATGCTCTCAGCAAACCTTGGTATACCGTCTAGAAAGTTCAGTATTGTACAGGTTCAAGACCAATAGCTTTGTTCAGCCAGAAGAATACTAGAAAGATGTGAAGAAGAGTGAGGCTGGCCAACCTCGCCATGAACAGGAACACTGTGCAGCGTGCCATGATCAACGAGGAGGGGCTCAGCAGATACTGCAACAGCTGTGGTTCCCAACATCAGAAGGGATGAAAGATTGCTGTCACCTTTCCTATAATTTCCATCCTTCACAAAATAAACCAGTTAACTAGCCTTGAGTGTCCATGCTGTACTGAGGTCCCAAAAGAACTCATACCTCCTTGGTGAAAACAGCGGTTAACCTGCTCTCCTCAAGAGGCCTTTTCCAGAGTCAGCCCACACCTTGTCATCGGTAAATATGCTTAGTGCCACCTACGATTTCATTAAAAGAGGTCAGGTCCTGCTTCACCATTAGCCCACTAGTGCAGTTCCCACCTATACAGGGCAAGCTGCATCTCATTAGAAAACAGCAGACCTGAGGCACACATGGGACCAGAGACTATTTCACTGCAACAGAGGAGGTAGCAGGTAATGTGTAGGTTTCCTCTTCTCAGGAAAATTGTGACATTCTACTTTCCTTACCCTGCCCCTCACATGGCTATTTGCACCAATGCAAAGCAGGCTGTGAAATACATATGCAATGCTTATACCCATGTAGACACAATGCAAAGATTAAAAATTTCAGAGCAACTGAGAAATAGGCACATACTTTGACACCTTTCAGCCTGTTGCAGGTAAGCTAAACTGCATTTATATTCTTACTTTGTTGCTGGAGTAGTACTACAGAGAAGAAAATGCTGGCACAGTTGCTTAGAGTTGTTACCTCTGGGGCAGTCATGGGAAGACTACTGTATTTGCATTGCTTTCCTCGCCTGCCATGTGTAGCAGCAGAGATAAGCTCCCGTGAAACAGGAACGGCAGTGAAGGTGTTCTGCCTCATGCCAGCTACCCATGGGCCAAGACTAAAATTCTAGTTATACAACTGAAATCCTCTCGCGTAGCAAGGCTGTACCTTCTAGCTGATACATGACAATAGACAGTATCCCTTTCCAAATCTTTATACAGCCTAGGTGCTCCCTAGGTGCAGCAAGTATTGTCCTTCCATCAATATGCTGATTGAACTGAAAACAAAGAACTGATTCAACTCTAAACCATGAAAAAAGATCCTTAGGGACTTGCTGCCTCTGAGGATCTGAAGAGAAGACAGTGCCTTCCAGTGCTCCTTGCTTGCAGGATACAGGGCCCTGGGGGAACTGCTGGCCTGCTTCCATGCAAAGCAATTGTCATCTGGCTGATTTTTCACTTCAGCTGTGAAACTGCTCCATTGTAAAGCTATTTTATCAAGCGGGAGAAAGCATTCTTCATTTCCCAACAAAAGAAGATCCATTTGTTTCCTTAGGCACAATTTACTCTCTCACATTTCCGGGCTTTGTTATATTCTTACCTGACAATCTGAGAATGCTTTTGATGTGAAAGCTAGCCAAATTTGGAGGTGAGACTCAAAAACCTGGGAAAATACAAAGAGAATCTAACATTGTGTGACATTCACCTCCTCTCCTCCCCATAAGCCACACAGTAGCCCATCTTCTTCTATAGTGTGCTGTGCTGGATGCTGATCTCACTTCAAAGCTGAGCTAATGTAGACTCTTTCCAGTAACTTTGATGGAAACTGTCCGGATTTAAGCCAATGCAACCTAGATTAGAGTAAGTCTCACCTCCTCATCCATATGTAACGTATAAATTCCCTCCTACCACTTATGAATTTTGTTCTGTTGAGTAGGTTGGCATCTAAGGGACCCTCTCTAAGCATAATACCAACACCAAAGAGGCAAAAGTTGGATCATAACAAGAAAGTCTATAAACATAAGTCTTGGCAAGGATGCTCAGATAAGAGAACACCTTCCTGGCATGCAAATCACCCACCAAAAGACGCGAAGAGAACTAAGAGATTGTCCTTCTTACATCAACCCCTCACTGCCGCTGAACAAAGCCCACTGACTCATTTCATGCCTTACCCAGGTTGGAATCCATGTATTTTTTCCATCTACTTTTTGACACATTGAGGATTGCTTAGAAACTGCCCTACAACTGGGAATGCCTGGGCTTCCAGATCAACTAATACTGGATACGGGACAGTTGTTTGAAGCCGTTTCCTAAGCCATTCACAACAGACAGGTAGAGTATGTGGAACTGACTAACAAGGAGAGCTGAGGGTTGTCAGGCGATTTAGCGACTGGTATGAAGAATCACCCAGCCTCTCCCCCACTCCAGAAACATTAAATATTAAGCATTAAAAATCATGCACTTCTCTTTGTCTGGTTAGTTATTCCTTTCCCTTCTTCCTGTCTTTTTTGTCCTGCCCTTTGATGAAGGCAAAAATCTTTTCTGGATAGAAATGAAATGCCCTTGCCTTTTGCTTGTGTTTGCACCAGGGAAGATATCCACAGATAACACGATACAGCCGTTGTAGTAAAATTCAAGGCAGATGAACACCACTGCACAAAAGTAGCATGGTCGGCACGCCTCATGGTAGTAGCAGCCAAGCATGCCATGGCAACCAGCCAACCAATGACACTGGCTAGGAGCCAATTTGATTTATTTTTGGCAGCCTGACACCACATACTACTGTGCCAGTCTTCGATCACAGAAATGATAAGAGATGACCTTTGAAAGCCAAGGGGATGACTTCTGGGAGAAGGGGACTGATGAAGCTGAAAGAGGATCTGTCCCCAGGCTGGAGGAGTACTGCAGTGGCAGATGTTCGGTAGCCCTCCCCCTTTCGTGAATGACCATCGCAGCCGTGCCAGCAACCACCAGTGCTGCGTTTGCTGGGGGATGACCGGGAGAAAGGTTGAGACATGGCAAATATCTTTAAGTCTATGGAAAGAGTAATTACCAAGAGAGAAACAGAGAGGTTTGAAGAGATGAGAGGGAATAATAGGATGAAGATAGGAAAAAGAAAACATAGGCTTTCTGTCAGGAAATATTTCCTGTCTGTAGGAACATTTATACTGTGATGATGCTCTTTTGTGGAATATTCTTTAAGGAGAAAGGAGCAGCTTACTATTCTGGACATTGTGCTATAGAGTGTATTGTAGAACACAACCCAGCATCCTCAGAGAGAAGGACAAGAAGGCCTATTTAATCTTTTTTGCGTTTCTTTCTTGGATGGCTCTGGGGGTAGTTACCCAGCTGTTCGAGTTTGTGACTGGAAGGCTGATATCATATGGGAATAGGAATTTAGAAAAAAATCTATATTCATTAACATTTTAAAGAGACTATCAGTTTGACTGTGGCCACACACCTCCCATGTTTGCTTTCTGCAAACATTGGTAAGCTTGAGTATTACTGCATGCATATTGAGTAAGTATAAATAAGTGCACATACTGGTCTTGAACATTCAAACAATCACTGAAAACTCATTTTTAAATATGCATTTTATTGTAGATTTTGCAACTTACTCTGTGGGCTAGATATTTACATAAGTAACAGTATCATGTGCAAATGCATATTAAATCATGCATTTAAATGGCCATTTCAAATAATGTGGCCATGAATGGTTGACCATTTCAAATGATGTTAAAGCCAACAAGAGCATGGGGAAGATATCTGCAAAGAATTTAGAATACTGCGTAGAAATAAACCGTTCTTTGATGACTGGTGACTCAAAACAGGTAAAATTAAGCAAATAAAATAGCCTGCTACTATGAATTTCCTACCTCTATCCATTAGAGCAGATTAATCTGAATAAAAATAGAATGTTAATTCAAAGCAGAATCACTATTCCTGTTTAGGAATAAGGCATCCCAAGTCTTAAACAAGAGTTAATTAGCACTTGTTATCCTGTGTACAGAGGACCCCAAAACACTGATTCACTCTGTCTTATTTTTGCCATTGATGTTTATACCTTTGCCCAAGCACAAAAACAACACAAGTACAGCATGCAACATACCAAATTAGATTTCACAAATCACATTACATTTATTTTGCCACTCAACTCATCACACAAAGTAAGGACAAAGGACTGGAGACCTGGACAACAAAAAGCCAACTTCGATGATGCAATTTCAAGGCTTATCTCTAGAAATGTCTAAATGAAAGGAGGTAAAACCAGCAACCCTTTGTTGTTGTGTACATTCAGTTTAGACTCACACTCTTGAAGGCCGCTCCCCTTGTCCATACCTTAAATCATAAACGTTCTGCATGAGCTCCTCTCCCAGTACTTATCTGTCCTTTTGGATGTCTGTTCTCTCCCGTCTGTCCACTTTGTTGAGCAGGAACAGAGTCGCCTGAAGCCCTGAGTTAGCTATGAAGCTTGGAAGTCTAACTAGAGAGTGGGATTTATAATTTGTGGAAGAGAAGTAGTGGACCAAATGAAATGATGGAGAAACATCAGTAAGTGCGAGACTGGATGCTGAGGCTCTGTAACACCTACATCAGGCTGTTTATGAATATCAAGGTGATATGCCACATTTTTGCCCCAACAAGCTAATGAATGAAGAATACCCTGTACAGCTGAATGTCTCATGAATGTGGAGGCCAGTTATGCTTGGCACTGCCTCTTGATTGAGTTTCATGTGGTGCCTACCTCTGATGTTGCCTTTTTTTTTTTTTATATTCTCTTTCTTTGATAACATAAGGAAGGTAAAGAACAAGAGCAAAAGTATCCTCAAGTCTTTGATGCATTTTCTACCCAGGACAGTATCACAATTCAAAACCAGCTCTTCTTTATGGTTTGTAAACACTATGCTTCTGTCAAAAATGCTTGCTTTTGCCTCTGAAAACTTTTCACCTCTTCCCAGGGGAACTAGTTAAAGCAGAGTTGCACTTGGTCAAGAGCAAAGAATTGAAAACACCTCCTAGAGCGACTGTTTGCATTGAACCCTCTCTTCTGTCCTCACTCACTAAGCTGTCAGGGCCTTTAATCTTCCCTTTCCCTATCTGATCCTCTCACCATGAGTGTCTGACCCAGCTGACGCGTCTAAAAGCTTCATGCAAGTGTGGCTGTCATGGGCTACTCCAAGTACAGAGGCTAGAAGTATTGGTGTGGATGAAACTATAAGCAATGCTGATAACAAGATCTTCCTGGCTAGGATGTGGTTGTACCAGGAATCTCATCCATTCACAAGCAGATGGAAAAAAGACCCTTTGGCTCCTTCTTGACGATCCCACCAGCAAGACTAAATGGCCTCCTGCAGTATGAGAGCGCTTTTGTCCTGTGAGATTTTCAGCTCAAGCTGGCAGCTTCCAGTGAGCTGGTATCAGCTTGGGCTGTTTTGTTGCCCCACTGGAACTGCCTCTGCTAGTTCATCATCCTCTTTAGCATATGCAGAGCTTGGGGAGCTCTCCCAGGCTCCTCCAAGCCGCCCAGCTGGCTGACACTCTCCTGCCACCATGGAAAAAAGGGCTGGATGGCACCTCTACCTAGAGGAACAGGAGCCTCGAGAGGAGGTGCTGTATTTCCAAAAGCTGCTGGGAAGCAGGGAAGAGGGTGTTAAGCAAGAACATGCAACTCCCCCACCCCTAAAACCCAGTAAGGGGATTCCCTTGTTAACCCTCAGTCTAACCCCCGCACCAGCTCTTGCTGGCCAAACTCAGATGCATCCCCAAGAGACCAAGGGAGACATCCATTTCTGGAGAGGCCCATTCCCTAGCGAGGCATTCACTCACCTGTCTTCTCTTCGGTTTGGCTGCTCTCCACTGTCTCCATTTGGGGTTGCGCTGTTGCCTTGGCAGTAGCATCCTCTGCGGCAGGGATGGTGGTGGCAGTGGTGTCAGCAGCAGGCACGTCGGCTTGTTTAGGCTCCTCTTTGTCTTGGGCTTCGTCAGCCTTCAAGGACGGCGAGTTATCAGTGGAAGCTTTAGTGGCACTTTCCGTTTCGGCAGCAGCAGCAGCAGTGGGCTTTTCCTCCGAGGAGGCAGCAGGAGTGGCAGCCTGTGGGGCTGGCTGCTCTGAGCCCGTGTCGGTGGCTCCATCCCCTTTTTTCTCCTCCGCTGGCGCGCTGCTGTCTTTGCTGCCCTCCTCCCGCTGAGCACTGTCAGCGGCGGGGCGCTTGGCGTTTCGCTCTCTTTGTTCTCGGCCACTCCGCCAGCAGGGCCTTCCTCCTTCTTGTCGGCGGCATCAGTCTCAGATGCTGGGGCATCTCCCTTCTTCTCCCCCTTGAGCTTTTTCCTTGTTATGTGTCCACGGAAGCTGGCCTGGATTTTGGTGGCTGCCTTATGAGCTTTATCTTCTGGTTTGATGCCATCTTGCTCGATCTTTTGGTCCCCGTCCTCATTTTTTTCAACCTTTGAAGAAGAACAAGGGAGGAGGGCAGAGGAGAAAGAGAGAGATAGTTAGGATTTCTCCAGGTGCAGCCCAGGCTCTAGTTTTATCGGGAATGTCCCACCTTCCCCTCCTGCTAACCAGTGACAAGTTTCAAAGCAGCCTTTCCATTTGGTATAGGTTTGAAGCCAGGTGGCTCTAATTTCATCCTAGGGCTGGACAGACACGGGGGGTTTGTAAAAGGAATTTAAAGCAACTCATCATCTCCATCAGCAATGCTGAGAGCACCTTGGCTGTGTGGAAAGGCTTGCACCAGCTGGGTTGTCTCTATTCCCATGATTTATTTTCTCATCCATTTTGAAATGTACCAATTTTTTCCCCTACCCATTTTCAAAACACTCTCCTGAGGCGGATTTTCACAGTCCTTCCAAATCCACCTTTGCATTCAAGTCTTTGTTTCTTTTTAATGACACCTTGTTTCACAGGTGTGCAACTCTAATGACACCAAGTGTTTTGTCTTTTTTTTTAACAGAAAAGAGTATTGCTGCCTGCCCCACCGCAGATGCATGCTGTCAGACATACACAGATACTCACAGGATATACTCCTCACAAATGCCCTGCCTGCAAGCACTCCAAACACTTTGCCTCTGCTCTCCACTCATGGTTTCAATGAAGGAATATAGACAGATAGATATCAGTCTCTCCAATTTCAGCAGATTATTATTATTTCTCTGACTGTTGGGGGGAATTCAGCCTTGCAACAAAGAACAGGCATTCTCCATGTTTTTTAGACTTAAGCCATGCATTAGAGTCTTAAATGGGACCAAAACAGAGCCTGTGCCTCATGCTGGTCTGTTGCAGACAGATAATGCTCAGCTTGTAAACCCCTACTGAATCTACAGGACATGCCATGCTTCACCCCAATAATTTAGCAGCCCTTGGGCAAGTAACAGCTCAGCTGCATATTGGTGAAAGGACACTGTTCTATTAATATTCCCATTGGGAAGCATTCAAAAGAGCTACATGGAAGCTGAGCCACTGGCCTTTTTGCTGTCTGCACCTGGTTTCAAACACTGGCTCAGGTCACAAAAGAAGGAAAACAAGCTGGTTGAGAAAGATAGCAAGCGTTTATTCCCGGGTGGGAAGAGAAAACCACTCCTTAGGCCATTGCAACTGAGTGGTGCCATCTGGGGAAAGGCCCAGGAC
>NW_009197884.1:0-6703 GCF_000690835.1 Fulmarus glacialis | reverse complement strand
GCAGGAATAAGGGAGAAGAAGCCACTGCAGCATGCACATGTGGCACTGGAAACACCATGCCTGTGAAGAGGGGGAGAAGATGGGCCACACTGGCAGCGATCACTAGGAAACAGACTGGAAGTGATCATTTCCACAGTGTGAGACAGGGTCAAGCACACATGTGTGAGCAAAGCCGTGCCAGTAAACCAAACACTTGGCCACTGGCATGCCAGAGGTGGTACCCACTATCTCCTCCTGGGTCCCCAGTGAGCACAGGATCCCCCACTGGTGCCCACCTGGGATCATTCCCCAGGTAAACAGGGATGAGCTTGAGTGGGTATGGTGGCCAAGGAACGAGCAGCCCCAATTCATCAAGGTAAAGAGCCGCTCCACACAGCTGTGCAGGGGTGAGGATGGGTCTGTACGCTGCAGGAAATAAGTCTGGGAGCGAGACTAGGCACCAGGACGCTTATGTAGGGGGTGAGTGAAAAAGCGTGTGAATAAATATGCAACTGATAGTAATACTCAGAATTCAGCACAAGGAGCTTCTGACCATGCCCAGGGACAAAACGGCTGTACCTATCACAGGGGCACAGCCGAGCAGTTACGTCTACACTTCCCCAAGTGCATTAAGTGACTTGGTACGGAAAGTGGGCTTTCATGTTCGTCTCAGCTTGTCAGAGAGCAGGTGATGGTTATGTGTGAAGACGATGCAGATGTTAGCATGCTGTAATCATTAATGTATGTCTTTTGCTTGCATAGCTAGCTCTGCACTGTGTTATTCAGCATCTGGGGTAAGCTTTTCAGCCTATTTCAGCGCAAGGGGATAGAAACAAATTGGAAGTACCTTTAAACTAGCATGTTCACAGAACAGCTGTGATCCAGCCAGGATAATGGAGAGCTTTGCACAGGCTCATCCATCCTGCTCCTTAGGCAAGGGTTTTGCAGCTTGCAGTAAGTCCTGTGTTGCTGTGGCAACATAACTACTAATACCTGGACTAGCTGGTTTAAGGAGAGTTTGAGTATGCCTGCATTATGCTGTAGCCACAGCAACGAAGACAGACTAGGAACTCCTTTATAGCACTGTATAACACTTAGATGCCCTAGCTTTGACTCTCTCCCTAACGACTGTGGCCAATTTCAAACAGCAGCAGGATTGGGAGACTGGAAAGACAATTTAGACATAACTACAAGACCCTAAAGGTCCAGTCCCATATGCCTGATTCCTGCAAAACCATTAGCAAATGTGACAAAATTGTTAATCCCTGGACAAAGATGAAAACCACTGACTGAAGGAAGATCTCTCTTGCCACTGGCCTTGCTGCTCTCGCATCCCACGTACCTCCTGCACCAACCAGGACAGCTATTATGAAGTGTGGCCTGCTGCATGCATGCCTCTGACTCCAGAGGAGTTACCCTGTTACCTGGGCTATGCAGCCCTGCGAAGGCTTATCTCCTTCCCACTGCTAGCATGAGGCCAGGGCGCAGTGAGCCACAGGGTTGGCTCTCCTGCTATTCAGACAGATGAACTCGTGGAGAGCTGTGACTGCCAGCTAGCCCTTTACCTGGCAGGAATTGGGAGAGCACTTTTTATCTCCAAGGAAGTCAGACTGAAACCTCTCACCCTCACCTACCACATTACAGAGCTAAAAGGCTCCTTTGCTATTCCGATGACATCATTGTCCTCTTATCCCAGTTGGGATGACATCAGTTTGAGTCCTTGCCAGACTGCAAGGTTTGCAATTTCAAATTGTATTTCCAACAGGGTGCTTTCAGCATAATTTCAGATATAAAATATAAGAAACATGAGGCTGGGGCAGAGGTGGAGTTTAAGGTCATGGATGAAAGAAATGTACTAATAGTTTGTCTGTGCCAACTGTGGCCCTTAGGAATCCGATTTCTATTCAGTCCTTCCCCACTGAAGCATCCCAGGTGTTTGAAATGACTTATTTTCAGGCTACTGGCCTGCAGCTACTTCTGGGGTAGGACACGGTATCCATATAGTATGTGTGTCATGTTGTATAACAATGGGTTGGGTGAGAAACAGATTGTTCAGAGGGAAACTTATGTTCACACAAAAAAAGACAAGGGCTCTTCATCTGTGGATTACGCACATAGCAGATAAACCTTAATTAAGGAAGCCGCTCAAAAATAACCTGTATACAGTGAAGCTCCTGGAAAGCAATTTATCTTCCTTGGAAAGCTAAAAGGGTGAGTCAGCCCTGACAGGATGTATTCAAAAGCATCTCAGTGGAAAACAAGAAATCTGTCTGTCTTATCTATCTGCCATGCATCTATGACATCTTGGTTATAGTATTGTGGCTCAAATAAAGTGACTATTATTACTAGTGTTTGTGCAGAATCTAGAGCTCCCAGCCAAGAATCAGGTCTGGTAAGGAGAGGTTTCATATATTAGTATTCCATCACACACACCCTTAATTTACACATTTATGTATAAAGTAAACTCATACTAGTACTTAGATATATTCATGATATTGTAAGTGTGCATGCAATGTATTGTCATTTTACACAGAGTAAATGTCCTCTGTTTTGTTTAGTGTGAAACAAATCATAGATCTTTCAATGGCAGGAGGACTTGAAATCACTGAGGCTGGTGGATGCATCTATCTGGATGTATAAAAGGACATACATAGTCAAACATGTCCATTTTTTTATTTGGACCATCCCCACATACCCACTGAAGCCAATGTGCAAAGCTTTGCCTTTATGAAACACACTGTTAAACTTTTACGTCTCTATCTACACAGCCCACATCTTTCCAATCCTAGAGGGATGATCCTCTCACCATCTCCATCTGCTTGTCTGCCACACCTCCAGGTTTCTAGGACATCCCTTCCCAGGCAGATTGTTCCTGTAAGTGAGACTTTCCTTGCTGTCACACAGCTGAGAGAGTAGGAGATAAGAAATTAATATTTAAGACACAGGTAGGGCAGAGGTTAGTTCTTAGGTACCAGGAATGTGGAAATTGCATGGAGCCATGACCCCAAGAAGATTTCTAATCTCTGGCCACCTTTCCACCTTCCATCTCCAAACCCACAGCTTACAGAGAGGTCAAAACATGGCAAAGAATGAAGAACGGCCCTTCTAAATGTCCCATATGCTGGTACCTCAGGAAAGGAGAAATGGAGAAACTAGATGTTTTCCAGATGTTTCATGTGTTTGCAGCCACACATAGCAAAGAGCAAGAAAGGGGGGGACTGAGTGCTTTGGTCCTTGCTTGCTGTTTGTCCACTTGTCTCTTGTGGTGTACCTGGTTGCCTGGCTTTGGAAAAATAATCACATAGTTTTGTATTTTGGATGCTGGGATGGAGAGATCAAGAAAGAACTTACTGTTCCATTAAAAGGTCTTTCAACATTACACAGTCTCCTCTGCCCCCCTCTATAGCTTTCCCTTTCCTGGTGTTTCTCTGCCCACCAATATATAACATGTGTCAACCTCCTTAATGTTCATCCTAGAATCAGGCTGCTATACACTCAGCCATCACCCTGGTACCCTGCTCCTTTCTATCCTTAGATATGAGATCCTCTTTAACTTGACACCAAATCCCAGAGCCCTTTGATTCACATTGCTGTCTCCTGGTATTCTGAAACCCGTGTGCCACAAGTCCAGATTTAGGACTTTCACAGCTTTCACCAGAGAAGGCATCAATATTGGCCAGAGTCTGGACATCTGTAGGACCAGTGACAGTTATCAATAACCTGCTTCACAACCCAAGGGAAATACGATACCCAATTATTAAGAAAAAAAACCAGCTGTGTTCTCCATGCAAAAATATAGGGACCCCAAGCCATTCCTTTCTCATGACACTGTGCTAAGGTATGTGTGGAAGTCTTTCCTTCATTTAGCTAGGTGAAGGAGTGCTGAATCAACTAATCACCTGTGGTACTTGTGGGGCTAAGGTGCATCTCAGCCCATGCTCTAATCTTGACTAGAGCACAATGTATGTTCCTATTGATGTTATTCAAGGTCACTTGGGCCCAGACTCAAAGAAATTTAGGCACCTGACTCCCATTGATTTCACAGGATTGAGTCACCTCAATGCTTTTGTGGGCCTGGCTCTACATGACCTGATTTGTCTCAGAGACGGCATTTAAGGAGCAGAATGCATTAAAAAAAAGACCAGCTGTCTCCCCAGAAGGAGTGAAGCATGGACACATGAGAGAGAGAAAAGGCTTTCACACCTTGTGAAGTGAGGAAGCAATTAAGCACAGAGAACAGCTTTTTTTAACCCAGTTAAATGGTGTGAAGACACCTGGCTAGAGGATGGCACCTCTCAGCACAACCTGTCTGCAAGGCGAGGAAACAGAGTTCCTTTTTTTCCCGGGATAACTATGGTGAGGAGTGAAGCATGGACACATGAGAGAGAGAAAAGGCTTTCACACCTTGTGAAGTGAGGAAGCAATTAAGCACAGAGAACAGCTTTTTTTAACCCAGTTAAATGGTGTGAAGACACCTGGCTAGAGGATGGCACCTCTCAGCACAACCTGTCTGCAAGGCGAGGAAACAAACAGAGTTCCTTTTTTTCCCAGGATGACTATGGTGATGGTGGGTAAAACACCCTTGAGAGAGAAAAGGTTAATTCATCTCTCTGAAGGCTTATGCAGGATGTTTCCCCAGGGTATAACTAGCAGGGTTTCAGCTCTCCAGTTTCAAATCCTCTAACAATGCAGTTTCCATCCTTTCCTCTACAAGATCCTCTCACATGTAGGAAATTTCCCCTCTATTTTATGGTGCCTGGAATGGAATAAGCTAGTAATGGTCAGGCAGATGGATGGATGTTATTCACTTGTGTACAATAACTGAGAAGAGAGGTAGAAAATAATCTAAGCTAGACCTATTTAGATATTTTCAGTGTGCCTTCTCAATAAATCCATTACACTCTCCTCACCTGTTTTGTGACTCTCCCTTCTGTTTGTCACCCTGTTTCTGTTAAGCTGGTGGTCAACCATGGTGTCATCTACCACCTTGAAGCTCCAATAGCTCCAGTGGTTAAATGGAGAAAGGCACTCAGTTCTGCCTATGCTGCCTTTGCAGGCTGGCTAAAAGAAAGAAAAGCTTTGCCCCTGAAGCTGATGCAAAGTGGCTGATGTCCAGGACTCATTCGTTCTGGAGCAGAGTGGCTTGTGGATGTCATTGGGGAAAAGCACTTGCCTTGTGTCTGATCTGGGCTCTGTGGAACACTTCAGTGGTTGTGGGGCACAGGATGCGTTCACTCATCTTTCAATTCAAAGCACCCAAAGTCTCAGAGACAGGACTGGATTGCAGCTTGCCAAGGAGGTGCTTTTATAGTTAATGTCAAGGGCATGTGTACATCCTGGGGTATGGCCTAAGTGTGTGAGGGCACTTGAGGGCACGAAGTCTGTGTGGACTGTGTTGAAGGCCTTGGATGTTTGGCACAATCAACATCTATATTCTTGCTTCAGGTTGGATCCTGCCACATACTGTGAGTTGTGCCTAGTCTCCTTTTTGGAGGGAAATACTTGTGTTGCTCCAGAAGGAGCCAGCCAGCAGGCATTCAGATCAAGGGACCAAAGCCTGGAAATGAAGCAGGAAGGTATCCAAGCTGACAGTGTAAATCCACTCCCAAAATAGACCACGTTGAAGAAATTCAGCAAAAGGACCAGGTGAAAAATTTCCCTTGAACCATGCTTTGATTAGAAAAGTCCATTCAAAGAATATGTGATTTCTGCTGCAGATGGGCTTAGACAGAAATGCAAGCTTGGATGTTACTGGACTAAAAAGAAATTTTATCCAGGCTCAAACTATGTGGTTTGTGTGTCCTGTTCAGGGCAGTTCGGGCAAGGATGGTTGCTGCTATGTGAACTATTTTAAAGTAACAGCTTCAGACTCTGAATTCCATGGTCTGCTGACCATGAGCAGGTAATGAAACCCTGAATTATCGATCTCTCTCCCTCCCCACCTTTTCTCTCTCACTCTTTTTTTTTTTTCTTGCTTCCTTAGTTTTGGACTCCACAAAAATTTTCAGGGAATTGTTATTAACTTCTCGTGGCTCAGGGTGCCTGCCCCCATGAGGGCTGGACACATCTGCTTCTGCTCTAGCTGCAGCCAAGGGCCAGAGGCTAATTTACAGCTCAGACTTTCTTCCCTGAGATCTGGTGCAGGCAGCTGCTGAGCCTCCCCAGAGTCCAGGGTCATGCAAGGTCTCTAGAGCCATTTCCACAAGAAGCAGCAGCATGTGTCCTGCAGCTCCTACCCCATTCCCTCCATGGGAACACAGGGCTGCACCGAGCTCTGGTGATGGGAAATATCCCTACTTCTTCCCAACCTGAGTAAACTGCAGGCAGGGATACTGCAAGCCCTTCCACTGCTGGTCTCTGAGGTTACCTTGACGTTTCCTGGTTACACCTAGAAATTGTGAGGAATTTCGTGCTGGGACCATCAGACATGGGCAACTAGACTGAGGCCCTGTCACTACCTCAGCACCCGCTTGTGCTCCTTGCTGGTTTGCCCAGGGTTTTTGCAGCCAGCAGAATAACCATGAAAGGCTCAAGCCCCAAGTCTATCCAGTCTCTGAACCTTCTTTTTAAACTGCCCGTTAACCTTGAATCTCCTCTGGTACCTCCTTCCAGCAGTGAATGTCAACACCATGAAATCTTTCAACCTAGTGACGAGAGCGAGCTAAGCATCAAGTAGCTCCCTCCCTGCTTGATGGTAAGCTCAGGGCTTATTTGTTCTATTATT
>NW_009197883.1:0-4065 GCF_000690835.1 Fulmarus glacialis | reverse complement strand
CCCAAACCATTCTATTATTCTGCGATTCTATACAGGGAAGCAAAGAACGCAGGAAGTTTTAAGCTGCATGTGAATATTCTGTTCACTGTTCTTTTTTAAGTGGAGCTGATAAGAAAACTATAGCAGTAAGGGTTTTGCTGTGGTCCAGATAATATACAGAGTGGTGCCTTTCAGGCCTTCCCTATCCTCTCTGTCCTATCCCCATCACACTGATATATGCAGCAAAAGTTTTTTGAAGCTCTGCTTTCCATGAAGGATAGAAATACAACATCAAAAACATTTTTGAATAAGATGCTCAAGACCTTGTCTCAAACTTCCCTTTGCATGTTTCTCTTCATTTGTACTCAAAAGAGTCTTCGTATCATTTAATGTAATTACTGTCATACCAAAGCTTGCTCTTCAATTATGAAAAATGCAATAATCATTTGGGATCACGTAGAACTTATTTGTTGAATTTCGATATCCTGCCATTTCATTTTGAAGGGGGATTGGAACAGGAAAAAAAAGAGTAAACACAGATTTAATTCTCTGCTTCAGGTATGATAGTTGTCACAAATAACCAATTTATCTCAATTTTATATATAAATGGTTCTTATCTGAAACTAAGAGTTCTGTCTTTACATTTGCACACAATCAATTACAGGCTTTAATATTGATATCTTGTTGACCTTATGAATGCTAAATGAGGAAAACATCATTTCAACCTAGTGTGCAAGACAGCATTTTGACAAGAATGCAAAACACTCAGAGTTTTTAAGTTTGCATAATTTGAAGGAATGCTTCAGAAGTCTATGTGGCAGAGATTACCCGGAAACTAGAGAAATGAGTTTGGAAACATTAACTTCATAGCTGTGTTTCCTCTCCTTCTTATAGGGGTTGGTTTAAAATCCATTGAAGTCAAGAGCAACGATTTGATTTCACTGGTGAATATCTTCATAGGCCAAAAGATGAGGCTTATAAAAAGAATATTCTTATTTAATTTCTTTGCGTTTCTTAACTTTTAATTTACATGTCATTTGGTAGGTTTAAGAATTTAACAGCTTCTGAACTTCTCCTGGGTATTTACTGTTAGAAACCGGTCTAAACGCATCACTAGTAAGTGCCTATATGCCTAGAATTTGGTAAATTTATTGACACGGAGAATTTACACACAACTCCACGCGGACTAAACCACATATAGTTACAGGAAGGTATTCCCTTTTGATGCACTAATTAGTTTATTTTAGCTTTTCTTGTAGATTCAGTAGCTAATATGGGCAACAAATTTATAGCAATGAAAATTTCATCCAGCAGATCTGTGTATGAATGGAGGATGATTGGTGCTAATAAGCATTTCTGTTTTGCACTGCAGACTACACTGCACTTCATAACAAGTGAATGGGTCTGCATCATCTGACAGTGTCAAAGGTTTGGGTTGCTTTATGTACCCCAAGATGATGATGTATGAATGTGGATAAGAGATATCCTAAACTACAGAAAGCAGGTTCAGAATATTATTGATGTTGCTGATGATAAAAATGGAGACATAGAAAGCTCTAAAGTAATTTTTAAAGAGAATGAAATGTTGTGATCCACAACCATTTCTCTAACTACTGAGCTATTCACAAAGCCTTTGAGAAAGAGACTAATAATCTTAAAAACCTCTAATCAAAGTTATCTATGCAAAGTCTGTAATGACATACTGGATTATTACCTGTGGAAGAGAATAAGCTCTCTCAAAAACTTTTAAAGGTAGACAAATAGGGAGCTATATTGAGTTTTCAAAGCAATCTCTATTTGATGAGAAATCAACATTGTATAGGTCATAAAATACAAGAAGTTCCTCAAGGTCTGTTAATAATTACATGGGTGTTTGACAGTGACCCATTAAAGCTGGTGGCAAAATCATGATTGACTTACCTGGGAATAATTGGCAGGCATCATTACTAATAGGATGTTTTACTTTACATACTCTTAATAAGTCCTAACTGAAAGGTGCAGAAATTATTAATTCAGCTTCATACAACTGAAGCTCTGATTGAGTGAGTCAGTTCAGCACTGAGACCTAGAGTGCAATCATATGTTCTTCTCTGGTGGTCCTTCCAAATTCTTTGTAGTTTGATCCATTCTTTCTTCAAATAACTTTTGTTACTTGCCAGTCAACTATTAACTAGTGCTCATGTTATATCACTGTTCAGATTCCTATGCAATTGAGAAATTATTTTCACTCAGATCTATTTTTACCAACTGTATTGCTTTGTGGGGTTTAGTTTGTTTTATTTTCTGCTGAAGGGAAGCAATATTTACCAGTTGTGCCAAGAAAAAAACAACACAGCACCATCTCTTTGACTTGTCTCTGAAGAATAAGCATAGAAAGAAACTTCACTGAAGATCATAGCCTAAAACTCATATTCTCTCTCTCTCTCCTTGCTCTTCTCACCCCCAACACTGTGCTCCACCTTTCTGGTGTGGAGAGGAATGCAGTTACCAGCCAGACATTGCTGTTATTTTTAAAGCAGAATGTAAAATGACTTTCAAATAAATATGCCTTTCTGAATACTGCCACAGGTTAGTTCAAGTGTGTAAGCATTCAATCCTATTACAGCTACTCTGCAGACATTACTAACAAGCCTTCTGTGCATATGTTCACCATCAGTGCAGAAAGATAATTTAGATGAATGCAAACTATGCACATAGCTTTTGCGTACGATGCTGCTGTCTATTCTCTTTAAAAGGAGGGAAACATTATTCAAAGAGGTACAACTCTTAATTCAGCATATAATTGCTCTGTGTTTACAGCTACTAGTCTCTACATGATTTTAGTCATGGGAAAAACATAGATGGAGGTAACAAAAAAAAAAAAAAAAAGAATTTGAGTGCTTTCTTAAAAAAGAATGAAATCATACTGCTCTTTAAAGGACGAGTTCACCATAGACAGTAGACAATTTTTTTTCCTTACTGCTAATGAGATTGCATGCCTATTTTGATGTATATTAATGGTGTAGATTTTTTTAAAATACTAACAGTACTTTTGTGCTAACCTCCAAAAAAACCTTCATTTTGATTTGAGACTGAGACCATCAACAGCAGAGCCTAAAACTGATGCTAATTGGCTATACAAATGATTACCACAAATAATAGATATGAAGACTGTTGCCCTTTAGGAAGATATTGTTAGCTGTAGCTACCCGTTAATGGGATGTTAAACAAGCACTGGATGCTGCACTGTGAGTGGTCTAGAGTAAGTAGAGAAACGTGTGTGTTATTTGCCCTCCATATTCATTGTGTCTCTATATGTTTACATTAGTTGGATTTCACTTACTAGATAGATTGTTTTTGGAGGCATTTTTTTGATCAGTGGTCTCCAAACTTTTTTTGGTCATACAACCTTATCAGTAAAAAATTTTTGAGTGTGCCCCCCCAACCTATGTATATTCACTTATTCGTAAATACGATGGTTTCATACTATCATTACTTCATATCTCAAGGCACAATATACACTTAGGATGAGGTTCATACTTAATGATAGCAGAAGTAAACCCATACTTCAAATAGTCTTCTTGATAATTTTGAAGGTTTTTTGTGACTTCTTGTCAGATCTGATTAGATCATCTTTATTTTTTCCTCATAATGTAGCTGACAAAGAGCTTGTACTAGGAGTAGGAGA
Organism: Fulmarus glacialis; assembly: GCF_000690835.1. Taxonomy (NCBI): domain Eukaryota; kingdom Metazoa; phylum Chordata; class Aves; order Procellariiformes; family Procellariidae; genus Fulmarus; species Fulmarus glacialis. The sequence continues at coordinate 419 of NW_009197883.1, read as the reverse complement.
AGTGTCAGCTCTGCCATCTTCTTTTTGTTTTCTTGTGCTCAAAATATTAACATTATCTTCAATCCGCGTCTTTTTTGCAGGAATTTTTTAAGGCACTTGTCTATTTTGTGAGGGTAAGCTTAGTTAAAACTAGACAGTATAATCCATAAATCCACTTTACTGGGCACAAATAAATTGCAATACATTGCAATATGCTGAAAATGAGTGAATGAGTGAGGGCACCACTGTGAACCCCTCTGATTGTGAATACCCACTCTTCCCCCAGGACACCTCACCTACTGTACATGATACAAGACTGCCTGACATACGGGCCAAATGAGGGCACCAGTGACAATCTGTATATTAAAGATAAGTAAATATTAATTTTTTTTAAAATAAAAAATAAATACATATAGAAGTTCTAATAATTTCTTCATGCA